>NC_133526.1:85044989-85346289 GCF_048544455.1 Silene latifolia
ATGCCTTGAAGAACACTGTCCCTATTTTGGCTCTCCTTTAGCATTTGTTTGAAGAAGTTTTGTTGATCTCCCATCATTTGGAGAATCACATTTTGAATAGGCTCATCTTCTTATTGTGGGTGGGTGTGAAAATGGTCATATTGTGGCATTTGGAATTGGTTGTAAAGTGGGTATTGGGAGGGTGGTTGTTTTGAATAATGGATGTGGGGATTTTGGTGGGAAAAGTTGGGGTAGTAGTTAGGATTTTCACTGTATGAGTTATAAGGTAGGTTTGTATTGACTTGCTCCTCAAACTCCCCATACCCATAGTCATACTCAAAAGATCCACCACATACTCCATATGTGAAGTCTCCATTATAGCTAAGACAAGGAAACAACAACAACCAAGGAAACTACACAAAAATGGTAAGAACGACCTTGAGGAACAAGTTCCTCAAGGTTAAAGCTCATCTAAAATAGACAAACAAGTAAGAACTTAATCACATAACACCGTCCCCGGCAACGGCGCCATTTTCATGTGGTCCGCGGTCGTTACACGCCCAATCAAACACATTTATATTTCTCAACAAACAACTAGTTAGTGGTTAAGTCGAGGTCGATCCACGGGACGGTGTGCTTTGGGTTCTAAGTCTATCTATCTCAATTTATGCTAGTGTCACAATTGATTTGGGTTTGTAGTTGTATTCTAGACTAATGCAAGCAATAAAGTAAAACACGTAATAAAAGGAAGGATGTAAACAAATGACTAAAAGTGTTAGGATATCATGGGTTCATAGGGGATTCATGGGAGTAAATCATACAAACATGTTCTCAATTATATAGCAAGCACTTATTGTTGTGATGGGATTGAGTTGGTGTATAAGCTTACAATCCCTAAGAAGGTTTGGGTCCCAGAGTCGAATCGATTAGATTGTACAACACCTACAAGTCGATTTAATCCTTCCTATTGAACTCTATGCATGGTCTAATGAGGCTCGAGTTGGTGTATAAACTTACAAGCCTTATTGAAGAGATGGGTGATGGATCAAAAAATGTAAGGATTCATAGGTTCGCATTTCATCGAACATAACATGTGCATAAGTTGAAATCACAACAAGCAAGCAAATTAATTATGAAAGCATATTAGATTAAGCATAGATCAATCCCATGTTTGTTTTCCCTAATTCCCCATTAATCCTAGCTAAAAACTACTCACTTATTATCATGGGAAACATGTTATCAATGGTGTCAATCATCACAACAAGTATAAACATGATAAGAGAGTGAGGAAATAAACAATAAAGAGTAAAGAGTAAAGAGATTATACCAAACTTAAGATAAATAATTGGAAAGGAAAGAATAATATAAGAAAACTTAATTGATTGATGAAGAGTTGTCAATTCTCCAATAATAACCCAATAATCTTCAATTACCCAATAATAATAAAGCTTGAACAATAATTAAGGAAAGATTAATGTGTAATTTTGTGGAATGATTGAAATTAATCTATTCTAATCTACTCCTAATCTAATCTAAGAGAGGTTTTTATCTAATCTAAGAGAACTTAGTCTCTTGATTCTTACAAATGGAGTATATATAGTGGTACATCATTAGGTTAAGTAAGGGTAGATTAGTAAATAACATTATTAAGTGTTGAATAGAGAATTGCAAGTCCCGAGGGAAATGCGCGGCTCAAGCATCAACTCCTCAGGAGATCCGTGCGTCTTGGGTTGAGGCACGGTTGATTCTTTAAAGGATTCCGCTCGGATCACTAGGGAGACGCTCGGATCATAGCTCCCTAATCCGCTCGTCCTGGGAGCAAGAGGCTCGGATCATGGTGTTTTGAGACACCTGGATCGTGCTCGATACTCTCGGATCCCTGAGCAGAGTGCTTCTCTTCTTTACTGTCTAACAATCCGCTCATCCTGTGTCTGGCACGCTCGGATCTGAGCTCGGGACGCGCGGATTGGCGGCCAGTTTGTCTATTTGAGCTCGGATTGTAAAACGGACGTCATTTCCTCATCCGGACTCCTATTGGAGTGATTCAAAAGCCTAGACCACTTGATTTTTCATTTCCGTTTTATCTAGCATACTTTCAGAGCCAAACAAGCAACTCTTGGTTTGGTTCCGAGGAATTTCTTCTTGTAGTGGCTTCCTTCTCGTCATCCTTGCTTTTTAGCCTATAATCCTTCTATATACTCTTTATTCCTATATCCTTGGTCATCATTCATGCCTCCTTTTCATACTAGTCCATCCAAGATCGTCAACAAGCTCCCGAATATGCGCGAGAGACGGGAATTCCACCTCATTATCTTCTTTCCTACAAGACATATACAATGCAATAGGAAAACGAAATAGGAAGGAATTGACGGATAAAATGGTCATGAAATACTATATTAGTATGCAAAATGGGTTCATTTAGGGGATTAAATGTGTGCAATTAAGAGTCACATCACTTACTCTGTCGAGTAAGTATGTTTTTATACAAAACAGTGGTCTGCCTGATAGGTACTCGATCGAGTACGTGTGACACTCGATCGAGTAAGGGGCAATGATCGAGTAAGTCACTTACTCGATCGATTAAGTGAGTCTTACGGGTTATTTTAGCCGGGTTTTATTAATAACGCATGACTAGTATAAAAGGCTTCCGTCATTATTCTTAATCACTTTTGCTTTCTAAAACCTTTCAAGAGAAAAGAAAAGAAGTTACGTAGTTCGCATTCATCGCGTTATTAGCAAATCTCAAGGCTAAGATCGTCGGATTGTCTTGTTCTTTACACCGTTGAGTTCGTCGCATCAAGGGTAAGATTCTTGCATAATTTTTATAATGATTTGATAAGTTTGTTTAAAACCCTAATTGGGTAGATTTGGCGGTTTTGGGAGGATTGTATTGATTAGATGATAATTGAATGCATATATGCTATAGAAGGAGGATTCCTAGAGGAACATTAATGATTAGCTGTTGTGACGGTCTTGTGATTGCTGTTCCAGGTAGGGTTTCCGTACTCAGTATTGTTTACATGGCATTGTTGATAATTTCTCGTTGTTGTTAATATTATATCATATTGGAATTGGAATTGGATTTGGTGATTGTTGATTGTATAGTTGGTTGTATAACTCTCTGTGGTTTGCGAGGTGCGTCCTTAGCTGAGTGGAGTCACTTGCGGGAGTGGCTTCACGCCCTTGATTCGCCTTCTGTGGAACCCGCCACATATGGGATGTGTACATTTAGGAACTTGAGTTTATCGCTCGGATGAGATGAGCGGGGCTTAGGTGGGAACGGCTGCGGTCCCCCACTGGCGGTGTGGAATACTTGTTGCGATGAGTATTCTGGCAGGACTACACACTTTAGTGTATAGTCAAGTGTGTGGTGATATGGTGGATATTGGTTTGGCTGGATTGGATTGTTGCATTGTTTTTGTTGTATCGTTTGTGTAATCAGTACTGACCCCGTTTAATTGTTTTAAAAACTATGGTGATCCATTCGGGGATGGTGAGCAGTTATTGAGCAGGTATGAGATGGATTACACGAGGGATAGCTGGGATGAAGTCATCACATGAGTCACTAGAATCTTCCGCTGTGTCATGAACTTAGTTTACTTTATGTCGTTTGGTTTGGAACATTTGTATTGGTTTCACAGTTTGGTTTTGGATTATAATCAGTTTAACTCATTTACATAATTAAGTATGTTTCTTTATTGTCTATTTGATATACATTGTCTCGGGTAACCGAGATGGTAGCATTCACATGCCTTAAGTGGTCCTGGTAAGGCACTTGGAGTATGGGGGTGTTACACTCATGACCGCGAAAATCAAACTTTGTAATACTAAATCTACCATCATATATCTCAATTATTCATTAACCAAAGTGCCTAATTCATTCTCAATAACAATAGTCAATATCCTTCAACATGCAATTCAAACCTCGTTCACTATCCATAAGTTCAAACACTTAACGAATATCCAACCTACATTACACTTCACTTACTATCCACAAATTGCCTCATGTAATCATCTTTCTCAACTCAAGACACCTTACATAAGCTAAAGTCACTTTCTCATACTCCAAATTTTCAAGGTAAATTATATACAAAGTCACCAATATCACCGCTTAACATAAAGATTCCTTCCTCAAAAGTCAATAATCATGTTACGTCCTCATATCTCTAAATTTTCATACTTTATGTTGCTAACACATACTCTTACATCACTCATTTTCATTCACAATTCTCTTACTCACCATACCCACATTACCACTTTATCGAATCCAGTTTAATCACTAACAACCATTTCCACAATTTAGACCAATAACATCATTATTCATCAAACAACTCTCTCTTTCTTTTACAAAATCATACACCTATCTACTTACACGGCTCAAATCCACATCAAATGAACAAACTCACAACAATCCCAATAAAACACATATTTCACATTCATAACTCTCAAAATGCAACACCACTCATCGCACATTATTAGAACTTGCCCAATTACCCTAACAAGCTCGCTGAGTCACTCTCGTTTCACATCTTTTCAATCACAACCACGGGTGCCTACACGTCCTCACTCATCAAAACTATACCATCCATAAGGTAAATCAAGTAAAATAACGCATTATTAACAAAGGTCATAACACCACAAAACAAGGAAACCATACTTTAAAAACAGAATTTAAAAGTTAATCATGTATACCACGATGCAAATTTTAAGGCAAGGTTTTTGATTTAACATAATACATGACATTATTAACAAAATTGAAATCTTATTAGTCAATTAAATCTAGAAAACTCTGAAACAAAAATTTCAAAATTTGAGACCGTACTTAATCTTATTAAATAGTATTTGAATCTTTATTAAAGCATAATTAGATAAGAATGAAGTATGAAAATCAAGATTAGGTCATTTTTCGATACAACTAACATACATGTCAAAATTTGAGAGGCTATTTGTAAGGCAAAACTCCTAGGTTCATGCAACACAAGAAACGATTAGATGGTGTATGAGTGCAAAAATCATAATCATTCATTTTAAGATGAAATTTCAAAAGATTTTGGACAGCATTTTAAGATTAAATTCCAATTCAAAATAATACATGTCGTTATTGACAAAGGAAAGTCAAAACTTAAGCATGATAAGATTTTTGGGCCTCATTAGTCAACTAAACTAAGTTTTAAGCACTAGAATAAATCGAAACTCAAACATGAACATTCAAGCTTCAAAAATTTTGTGACAGAAGTTTCAGAATAAATTTTCAAATGTATGATAAGAGTTAGAAATAACACCGAAGCTTTAGTATTTGTTAAATAATTAACCATGCAACAAACACAAAATCAATCATTGACTCAAAACACACATTTTCGAGTTCATAAAAAAATTTGAGCAAAACTCAACATAAAGATTTTATACTTGACATCGTAAATGATGTAAAAAGGTAATTAATATCATGAATTAAACAGAACATGGAATTATTGACAAAATTTGAAGGGATTAGCATAGATTTAAACAAAATCCAAATTGGAAAAGAAATAAGAGAAAAGAAGCACTTATATGATGAAATTAGCCAAGTTAAGGAATAAATAAAGTAGAAAACTTGAATCCAAATAATAAACATCAACAAGGTAATCTAGAAATAGTTTTAAATAACGAAGGAATGAAAAAATAAAGTAAAACAAGGTAATAACACATTTTTTTACGAAATTTATCGTCTAGAAATCGGCACTCGGTCGAGTGCCCGTCCACTCAGTCGAGTGCCCTCTCCACTCGGTCGATTGACTAACTTCCAGAAATTTCAAGTTTCTGGAAATTGGTCCATTCGGTGGAGTGGTAGGGTTCACTCGGTCGAGTACTAGCTCGCACTCGGTTGGGTGCCTCTCTATGGTTTGCAATTTCCGACTAAGAATTATTATTCTTATACTAGCGACTACTCCACTAACAACTATTACTAGTCACACTCTAACTACAACATTAGTGAAATCCAAACCTATATGCGGCATTGAAATGCTAAAGGACGGGACTAGTGCCCCACACACACCAACACGTAACAACCACTTCCAAAACATGTTACACACATTACTCTTTTTCATCCAAAGTTTCACATGTTAACATGTACCAAATGAATAACTACATCATGAAAGATTCCTATCAACTAGCTACAATACACATGCAATTTAAGGCTTTAAACTTATCGTATTCAAACACGTAACGCTCATACAAATAAGTGCACTTCACATGAAACAATATTCTACTCATATCACATATACCTCATTCAAGTGAACATTTTCATTTTATCCTTTCAACTATCACATGTTATCATTCACCACACAACCTCTATATCATGCAAGACGCTCAACACAACTATAACACAAGTATAACCATGCAACATGTCACATCATGTTTCCCGAGTCATAACCACCCACGTAGTGACCAACTGAAATAATGGGATCTAGTTTTAAAATGAGAGATCCTTCGCACCCAAAACCGACCTCCTATTGTACTCATGTTGGGTTCCTTTTATTAGACACTCCTAGTGTGATACTACGGTTTTCTATGTCTATGGGTACTCTATTGAGTGAGACTTACTCTGTCGAGTAAGTATGTTTTTATACGAAACAGTGGTCTGCCTGATGGGTACTCGATCGAGTACGTGTGGCACTCGATCGAGTAAGGGGCACTCGATCGAGTAAGTCACTTACTCGATCGAGTAAGTCAGTCTTATGGGTTATTTTGTAGGGTTTTGTTAGCAATGCGAGAATGATATAAAAACATAAGTCGTCAGTTTCTTTTCACTTTTACCCTGGTCTAAATTCATAAGAGACAAAAATAAGTTACGTTACTTCTTCTTCTTCTTCTTCGCATTGCTATCAAATCCCAAGGCTTGAGTCGTCGGATTCAATGTTCTTTACGCCGTTGAGTCCGTAGCGTTGTGGGTAAGATCTTAGTATAATTTTTATGTTGTTTCATCAATTTTGGTTAAACCCTAATTGGGTAGATTTGGGGGTTTTGGGGGTTTGATTGGCTTAGTAGTAATTGCATGATTGTATATCTGATTAGAGGAGGAGATTTCCTGGAAGAGCATTTTTTATTAGCTGCTTGTGACGGTCTTCTAATTGCTTATTCCAGATAGGATTTCCTACTTAGTTATTGGTTACATATGTGTTGGTTGATTGATTGTTGGTGGTTGTTGATTAATAATATTTGTCTATATCGTATTGGAATTGGTGATTGTGATTCTGTAGTTGGCTATGATTGTTTGTCTATGGTTCGCGAGGTACGTCCTCGGCTGAGTGGAGTCACTTGCGGGAGTGGCTTCACGCCCTTGATTCGCCCTCTGTGGAACTCGCCACAGAGGGGGTGTGCACATTAAGGAACATGGGTTATCGCTCGGATGAGATGAGCGGGGCTTAGGTGGGAACGGTTACGGTCCCCCACTGGCAGTGAGGATTACTGGTTGCGGCCGTAATCTGGCAGGACTAGACCTTCCGGCTAGTCAGGTGATTGGTGATGTGACGGAGTTGGGTGATTGTGTATACTGTTGATATTGTTTTATTTTATATTGTGTAATCAGTAACTGACCCCGTTTAAATGTTTTAAAAACTGTGGTGATCCATTCGGGGGTGGTGAGCAGTTATTGAGCAGGTATGATTTGGATGCGCAAAGGATAGCTGGGCATGTGTCACCATAAGTCTATTAGAAGTCTTCCCCTGTTATGTCGAACATTGTATTTACATTAGTTAGTTTTGGTTTTGGAACGGTTGTATCATACTTTATAGTTTTTGGGTTTTGATGTATTCACTTAAATTATTTTATTAAAGTACGTTCGTTTATGGTCTATTTGATATTCATTGCCTCGGATAACCGATATGTTAGCATTCTCATGCTTTAGGTGGTCCTGGTAAGGCAGTTGGAGTATGGGGGTGTTACACCTAGAATCATTTGGTTCATTGGTTTAGGTTCCAAAATCGTCGCTCTGATACCACTTTGTAACACCCCTTTCTTACCCGGCCAAGGTAATTGGGAGATGTTACCATCTCGGTTTCCTGAGGCAGTAAATCAGAGGTACAATCAAGAAACATTCATTATAAATAACAAGTTTATTGATTACAAACCATAAACGTAAACAAATGATAAATGATAAATGTTAACTATATAAATTACAAGTCGACTACCATCTATGTCATCTATACTATCCTACTCGACTCTGAGTCCAAGGCGCGGCCCAAATCCCGATCACGTCAACAAGAAAACTTATACCCAACTTGCTCCCCATATGATCGGAAATATCATTGGATCGACACGGGCCACCCCGGAAATAGGTGACAATTACACAGACACACAAACGCCAGTTTCAATAAATAAAGTGTGACACTACACGATTGTGTGAATATGCAACATGACTATGATATGAATGGAATGCTATCAAAAAACCATCACCACGGTACCGGGACACGCCCAGACATACCGACAACCACACTGGTACTAGGACACGCCTTAACATACCAACAACCACAAACAGGTACCGGGACACGCCCTGACGTACCGGGTTCAGAAGCCAATCGGATCCTCTGCCAGATGTCGTGTCTCAAACACACGAGTCCCTCCGTAACTCAAGCCATTAATGTGCACATCCCTCTTGGAGTGGGAAGCTCCAAGAGGCGACTCAAGCGTAATATGGTCTCCCAACCGTCTTACGTCTCCATAATCACAAGTAAGCCACCATGTCATCCGATATACAAGACAACAAAATAAATGCAATATACCATATAATATGCCAATTACCGACTCATTCAATGCCATTGATAACAAATGACTCATTTAGCAAATAAACACAATACTGAAACTGAGTAGGATAAACCTACATTTTAGCAAATCCCGCTAAATAATAAAGCAACTAGATACAAATACGCTCCTCCATAAAGTTGGCACCTAATTACGATAATTAAATATAATTACTAACTAATCTAATTAAATTAAATACGTAATTAAATAAACAAAACTCGTCTTAAAGCTACCCAAAACCCGTCTTAAGACTTATGGTCAACAACCACCCAAAACCACCACCATGGCCCACCACCGTGGGCCACCACCCAGCTACCCACGGCCGACCAAGGCAACGACAACAACTACCCCACCAACATCACTATTCGACACAGACACACCCACACCCAAACCCGACACACCCTTTAAACTCCACCAAACCACCACCATTCTTACCACCGCGGCCACCACCACCACTACCACCATTTTGGCCTCCTCCTGCCGACACCGGCCACCACCACGACAACCGCAACAGTAGCAGCCGGCAAAAACAACAACAACGAACGACAACAACAACAACAACAACAACAACAACAACCCGTCACCCCCTCTTTGACCCACTAAAACAGCCCCCTACCGCCACCTATGCTGCCACCCACGACCACCCACTAACTCTCCTCACATACCCCTGCAACCACCGCCTAAAACCACCCCAGGTCAGGCCCAAGACGGCGGGTAAAACTCAGTTCAAAAACCGGTACAAAACAGCAACTATGGTCTCTTTTAGATCTTGGTCAAACTCGAGATTTGATGGTCAACGGGTGGTCAATGGCTCGGTCAGACTTGAGTCGGGGTTAAGGCGGGTCGATGGTATAAATTAAATAATAAATAAACTAGTTTAAGACGGTTTTACCTTACGATCTCGAGGCGGAGGGACAAAATCTTCTCCTCTTCTAAACTCTCTTTTTTTTCTCTCTTATTTGTGTAGTGGAAATGTGATGAGTGAAATGAGATAGGATGGAGTAGTATGGGTGGGTGTATATATAAAGGTAGAATGGTAGGTGGGAGTATATAATACTTGTATTATGTATTATGTATTATTATTATTATTATTATTATTATTATTATTATTATTATTATTATTATTATTATTTATTATACCGTCTTATAACATAACACGCATAATAATATAAAATATATAATTATGAAACACGGGGTATTACATGTTAGGACTAGATAGTGTATTCATTTAGAGTAGATATGTAACACCCCCATTTATTTAAGGGCCTGAACTAGGACTCCTCAGATAAAGAAGGGTGTTACCATCTCGGAAACCCGAGGCAGTAGATAACAAAGGGAAAGATAAACAGTACTTTAAATTAAAAGTTTATAAATGTTTACAACGGAAATGAAACATGTCTCAAACTGAAATAAAGTCGATAACTAAACAAAATAAAAGTGGGCTAGCTCTAAGTCGGGTGATCCATGCTTTCCCCCCCCGGCTCCCAATGTCTCAACAACTCACACAATCAATGCTCCCAATAAATGGATCATCACGGGCATACACGAATACACAGGGTCAACCGCGAGGTTGAGTAGGTAATACGATATAATAAAGAATGCAATGCTATGATCCTCCATTCTACTCCATCACACACTTCCCGAACGCCCACCATACCGATCCCCGAGACTATATATCGACCGTAGCCGATCTGCCGCATTTCGCACCGAGGACACCAGGGCAAGTCCTGCAGAACCCGCCTGGGCCTTAATCGCAATAATCTCATCTCCTCCAACTCCAACTCCGATGCAAATGCAATGTATGAAACGTATGAAACAGTAATACTCATCAAGATAATTAAGATAATCGGATATGTCATATAATCACCAAACATGCCAACTCTTTATAATCGTAAGAACTCAATCAGTGTATTCCCCTACCTCGATCGTTAGCCAAAAAGTCGGGTGCTCGGTAATATTCCACAACAAATTCGCCCTCTGAAAGATAAATAAATGATAAACAATTACTTAAACCATTCCCGTTCCCAAAATAGAAAGTTACTAAAAATAGAAACTTAAAAATGGAAAGTTTCCTTAAATGAAAACTTTCCCGATCTAACAACTTTTCTATTTTAACAAACCCGACTCAAACCCGTCTCTAACATTTAAATAACTCGGGAATTAAATTAGCTAATTAAGAATACGATACATAAAAGATAAAACAAGTTATACGATTAAGAGAATCGAAACAAACATTGAATAATCCTATCAACCCGACTCTTACAACCCGCGCCTTCACTCTCGCCCACACCCCTCACGCGCCGCCTGAACCACCACGACCACCACCAGGCCTGCTCCCCTCTTCGACCCCACCACCAACAACCGACCCTAACCTGGTCGACTGCCGCCGGCGAGTCGAACCAGGACCGTCATTTGGCCTGGTTCACCACCGTGCCTCACCAAACGCCCCCTGTCCACGACTCACAACCACCGCAGCCATCACCTAACCCCTGTCAAACCACCACAGCCCTGCTCGCCGTCAGACCACGCACCCAGACGCCGTGGCACCGCCGTTTCGACCTCCCCCGAGTCCACGGTGGTGCCACCCCAACCTAAACATCTAAACCCGCCTGAAAACCCCTGCTAACACCCGTTTGATTGTCCCTGTCAATAACACCTCTCGCCGCCAATTCTGCCGCCAAGAACCTCCCTAACCGCCACCAATAGGGACGACACAAACCACCCAGTACTATATCCCCAACACCAACCACCAACATCACCTCCCTGAGTCACGCCACAACAAACAAAACCCGACAGAAAAACGAAAACAAAAGAGAAGGGTTGCACTCATACCTTTTTCCGCCACCTCAACAGCCACCAGGGTTACCTATGGACGTCGACAACCACCCTAAGGCCTTCCTTACTGCTCCGTCAACACCCACACTCACTCTCTCTCTCTCTCTCTCGATTTGCGTGAAGGTTGGGAAATATGCCGCTGAAATGAGGTAGGCGGGTGAGGGAGTGGGGTTTTGTAGTGTTAGGGTAGAATTAGGTTAAAATTAGGTTAAATGGTAAATGGGTCATGGGTAAACGTGCCTGGGTAAACGGGTAAATGGGTAAGTGTCATGGGTCAGCGTGGTTGGTAAAAGAATTAGTTAACGTGACTTCGTTCAGTTAAACCCGTCTTAACAAGTTTACGAATAACTCGATCTTACGATATCAATACGACTAAACAATTAACTCGAGTCAATTAGCGATATAAAATACGGAGTATTACAGTCTTCCCCCCTTAAAATGAACTTCGTCCCAAAGTTCACTCATCTAGTAAACCCCCCCACGCATCGATGTGGGCACCAAAACAGATTTTCTAAAGTAGATAACTCATGGATTTAGGTCAGAAACAAAATGTTACAAGATATGTATATATGTGTTCACTCTTGCAATCACGTAGCTTATTCATACGATTAGTTGCATTTCATACACGTCGCATCTTGTTTGTAAATAGTTGAATAGAGGGTCTAAATGTGGAGGGTTATGTCGTCAATGATGATAATTGTTTTGCCCGTGTCATTCCCCTCTTGATAGCTTGTGCCTCTTGATGACGCATGGTTAGGATTTTTGCTTTCAAAAACCCGGAAGTCTAGCTTAACAACCAAGTTGCGACCACCCTGTGAGACCATGTTAGACCTGAGACTTGACCTAGGACCGACATAGCTACTAAAATGTAAGGATAGAGCCTCCATATGGCCGGTCCATCAAACCGGCCCGGTTAGGAATTTGTGAGTAGTTCTCCTTGCGTGATGTGTCATGTCAAAACACATAAGTATGAAGCTCATTCCTTGATTCCGTAGAAATGTTGATGTGCATATTGAGGCAATTTTGTTCAATAAAATAACCTGACAATAGCCAAGTAAGCCTATGTTATACCCTTGACTTATTTTCCCTTTTGTTAACCCATTTTTAGCCTTAGCCTTGTCGTTTCTATTGCCAACAAAACAACTACATCCCATAAACAACTCACCTTTGTTGAGTAGTTCGTCATTGTAGTCTATTTGTAGAAGCATATTTGGATTGGAATTGACTCTTCTTGGGTGTATTATCTTGGATATCACATACATGTGACGGTTCTTCGATTTTGGCTCATTTTGCAAGAATAAGAAGGTTACAAGTGTTGGAAAAATGAAACAAAGAAAATCAAAGAGAAAAGAGAAAAATGAAATCAAAAACAAAAAGAAAATATTGTTGTATTTGTGTTCAATAAAGGGTTGATGGATTTGCAATTGATCTTGTTTAGAAAGGAAATGAATAATTTTTTTGAAATGGCTATTTGCCAAATTTTGTGGAAGTATCATTTTGCATTTGGTACGGTTTAGTGGATTGGTTAAATGTGGCCACTACTCGATCCTTAGCCCCACATATGCTAAAATGGTGCTTGCACCGACCCCTTTTCACCTAACTCAAGCTCCGTTACAACCCGATTATCTCTCTTGTATGTGCATCATTTTGACATTTCTCTTGCAGATATTGGATGGAGTACCATATTAGAATGCGGGCATGCTTCACAAGTCGAGTTAGGATAGTGGTTTTGGTTACTTTTTATCACAAAAATTACCCGGTTCTTCAATGAGTGTCTAGTGAAACCCGTGAGAGTGGTCTTGAGTCTCATTTGGTCAAAGGTTTGATATGGAGTTGAATCTTGCATGTGCCGTGTCATTCTTGGGAGTATAGCAAAGTACTTCCCCTTTCCCGCCTAGAATTTATTTCTTTGGCCCTCCAAGTTGTCAATGTAGGCTACTTGAGCTAGAACTAGGTGATAGGCACCTTAGTGAGACCTTGAGTCGACATCCTCCACTAATGACTCTCTTTAATCTGTTTTGAGAAATCCCACTTGGATGAGGCAAGTGTATATGCATTTTCAATGATTCATTTCCATGCTCTATTTGGTAGTTTAGTGCCATTTTGAATCAAAATTTTGTTGCAAGATCACTTGCCTTGCAATAGGGCACTTCCCCTCTTGAAGTGTCAAATTGTGAGTTGAAAGGGCTCCGGGTGAAGCTAAACCCGATTCGGCTATTATGAATAAAGTGTACAAGTTGTTAGTTTTAATAAGGGTCCTAGCCTTGTTTAGGCTACTTATTCGAGGACGAGTAAGACTTAAGTGTGGGGATGTTTGATGCGTGTCTATTTGGTTAACATTTCCTCCCTTTTTACGCGCGTTTTGTCGCATTTCGGGACGGTTTTTACCCCTTTTATTTGAATTTTGTGCCGTTACTCCCATACTACTTGTGTCTATCTCGTTTTTGTAGGAAATGAGTCGGGATTGGAGAACAGAGGTAAGAAAGGAATCCCGAAGTTTTTTCTTGAAGAAAAGAGGAGGAAATGCTGAGAGGGTGTTCTCTACCAGTAGGTCGGCAGCAGGCCAGCCGGCCGGCAGGGACCCTCCTCTCATGCCTTAGAGAAAAATTGGAAGTTTTTAGAGCCAAAAGAGAAATGGTCGCGCTGCCGGCAGGCGCACCGGCAGCTGGCTAGCCGGCAAAGGGTCCAAGAAGAAGAAGAAGAGGTGTCTCCTATCGGTAGGCCGGCAACCGGCTAGCCGTCAGGAACACCAATCCAACACTTAGAAAGTTTTTGAAGACAAAAGAAAAATGGTCTCGCTGCTGGCATCGCCACTGGCAGACGGTCAGTCGGCACGGAGCAGCAACACACATTTCAACACTCACCCTTCTTTTGTAACCTAATTTTATGGGAGACTATATATACCCCTTCATAATTCATCTGTGCACACAACCCTAGACTACTAATTATTTTCCTTAATTTTTATGCAATCTTCCTTAATCAAGCTTTAATCTTTCCATAATCAAGTCTTAATTACTTACTTAATTAGCCTAGATCTACTTGGTTTCAATAGTTTACACTTGAGTATTTGAGTTGTAATTGAAAAAGATTGAAAGATTTTCCTCCATTATTAATACAAGACTCAACCTTTCTTCCTTGTTGGTATAATTACTTCTCTTATTAAGTTTAATTATCAATTGTTTACATTCCTATTTACATCTTTATTGTTGTTTCACTTATCACCATGTTTACTACCATGTTTGCTTGTTTCTCTACAATTGTTTAAATTTGCTCTTTGAGTATGTGTCAGTAGTGACTCCTAGGGTTTAGGGGGGAACCTAGGTTTTGGATTATGACTATAAATATGGGTTGTTAATGCTTTGTTTTAGGTAAAATTATTGGTCTTTGTAAGCATGCATAGTAGGTGTTTCTTGAAATGTGTGAACGAAAGTTCATACCTTTCTTCATTATTTGCTTAGTATTTTCATAAGACGAAAGTTTATGTGAATGATTGATTTTTTGGTCTAAACCATCCGGTAATCTGAACCACATTGGGCCGACTAATCCGGATTTCGGGGCGTGTCCAAGGATTACGGTATTTAAACCCCTCCCAATCGCAGTTGTGAGGGATCTGTCCGCAAATCTCCCTACCAAGCGCAATCCCATGCTACCACTGCGCCAACCAATGATTGATAGTGTGCTTATGATAAGTATGGATGCTTTATGATGATTTTGTGTCCTTATGTAGTAGAGGTTAAGACATTAGCTCTCCTAGGCCAACAACTACCTAAGACCTATTGACACCCATTGTTAGTCCGTCTCACTTAGGGGAACCCGATGAAGACCTTAGTCTTTAATCAATTGTTTACTCATTATCTTGCTTTGCTATAATTTACCTTAGTTGATAGTCAATCAAACCAATTATCTTTTATTAGACTAGACTAGGACTTGAACAAACTTTGCATACGCCCACACCATCCTCGTGGATTTCGACCCCAATTATACTACTTGTTTAGGTTTTGTTTTTGATTTGGAAATGACGACAAATCCGACCATCACTTTGCAAATCTTCAAGCAATTAGGTAAACATACTAGGAGCTAAGGGCTCCTCTAGGAAGTCTCCTCCAACAAAAATTGATGAACTAACTATCACAAACATGTTTTACAATATTAATAAGGGTTATTTCATAGGAAAAATCCAACCTAAGCTTCATCTTCTCATATTAATCCATCCTAGTGTTTAACTGAGAAAAATCTCATCTTTGACGTCATTTAACTTGTACTGGTTTCTTGGAAGGGATATATGTGAAACCGGTTACCTTTCCTCTTGAACTCTTTCATTTTAAGAAACGAAAACATCACTCAACATCTTCATCCTCTTAATCAATCAAAAACCCTAAATTATTTTCCCCAAATTAATTTCCTCACCTCTAAATTATTTTCCCTAATTAGTTTCCCCCAAATTGATTTCTTTACAAATCCAAATATTTCACCAATCTCTGAAAACTTCTATCTTAATCATTAAAAATCTCTAAAAACGGTATCCCACATCAAGAGGATGAATTGTACCAGAAAAATCATTCAAGAGGAAGAAGATTTGATATATTAGGTGCCAATTTAATTATGTATAATAATTTTTTGAGGTAAAAACCCGAAGGTTTTACTATAATAACGATAAATCAAAAGAGACAGCATTGTTCGCGATCGGTGGTAGCACATCCGACCACATGACTTTCCCAACGACTCTAGGACTAACATGAGCTAAAGCAGGAGCTACACTATTGTTTATCCGACCCGTAAAAGACCACATGACTGAATCAAAGAAACTACATTCATGAAAAATATCATCTAACACTAGAGCTAGCACACTCCTTCCTTTCGACTTCCGTTTCAGAGCCTCGATCACCGGTGCACAGTCACTTTCCACAATTATGCGTGTATGGCCTTTCCTCACAGCTTCCTTGACCCCTTCGAGAATCGCCACCGCCTCCGCAACTAGCACTTCCCACGATTGGTCCTGCACATAAGACAAACCCCACAAGACCCGGCCATTCCCGTCCCTACATACAATCCCAAGACTCACACCCTCTCCCTCCTTCACACCGGCATCAACATTGACCTTTACGTACCCATCCCGTGGCGCCATCCAACCCGAGCTCCTCTCCCTGCCCCCTCCTCGTTCCCCTCCTCCACCTTCTCTCCTGTTAACCACACACCCACTATCGATCTCGTCCAACACGTCCAGGGCTCGCTTTATGACTCCCTGCGGGTCCGTCTCTCTTTGTTCAAAAACAACCTTATTCCGATGCTCCCACAGTGCCCAGCACCCCACCATAAACTTCGCCTGCTCCCTCAACCCGTACTCCCTCCACCTCGCTTCCACCCAGTCCCTAAGACCCCCTCCTTCATCCTCTTCTCCATCGAGCCCAAGCCCCTCCCAAATCCTCTTGGCAATGTGACAATCACGAAATAAATGAACACAAGTTTCATGAGAAGAAGAACAAAAAGAGCAAAGAGAAACCTCACCTCGCACCCGAGTAGCGATGTTCGCTCTAGTCGCCAACGCTTCGCTGCACAGCTGCCAGAAGAAGAGCTTCACTCGAGGCCATACCGGGACATTCCACAACCTATTCCATAACCATTTCTCCCTTTCCCAAACCGACGCTCCTCCCCATTCAAGGACATCCTTTTCCCCTGCCAAGGCTCTATAGGCGGATTTAACCGAATACATGCCATCCTTCTCTCGACACCAATACCAAGCATCACACGGCCTGTTCCCGCTGAGTCTAATACTGCGGATTCTTTCTCTTTCGAAAGGCAAGAAAAACGCTGCTAACATATCCTCCCTCCATCCGTTACTATCACTTAACTCCGCCACCAAAAGATTTTCACGCCCCGGACTACAAGGAGATATCACCCTTCCTGATTGCGACCCCGGAATCCAAGCATCCGACCAAATCCTCGTTGACAACCCGTCCCCCACTCTCCTCCTCAATCCACCCTCAATAGCAGCCCGTGCCTCAATAATACCCCTCCAGGTGTAGCTCGGGTTGTACCCCAGCCCCGCCGTGGTAAAGGAACCGTTTGGGTAATAACGAGCTCGCATGATTCTTGCCCACAAGCCTTCGGTCTCCGTCGTCAGCCGCCACACTTGTTTCCCAAGCAAAGCCAAATTAAACAAGTGGAAATCTCTGAACCCCAGCCCCCCCATCCCCTTCGGTAAGCACATACGTCGCCAGGCCACCCAACTTATACCTCTCTTGCCTTCCTCATGCCCCCAACAAAACCGGGAAATCAAAGATCGCGGCTCATCACAAAAATTGACGGGAATTTTAAAAATACTCAGTACATAGGTAGGGAGTGAATTGGCGACTGCCTTTATGAGAACCTCCTTACCAGCCCTAGACAAAGTTTTCCCGCGCCAACCGCTGAGTCGCTTGCTTAACTTGTCCCGTAGAATATCCGTTAAGCATTTCTTTGATCTTCCCACCACCGTAGGAAGTCCTAAATACCTGGAGTGTTCCTCGACCTCCGTAATGCACAGCCGGGTAGCAAGATTACTCCTCTGTTGTATCGGCACTCCCTTACTAAAGGACACAGTCGTCTTATTCAGACTGACAAGTTGGCCCGATGCCTCCTCATAACTACGCAGGATAGAATTGATCGTGTCAGCCTCACCCAAATTCGCTCTCGTAAAGAAAATGCTGTCGTCAGCAAACAAGAGATGTGAAACAGCCGGCGCATCATGAGTAACCCGAATGCCGTGAAGACTCCCTTCTTCCACCGCTTTCCTCATCAGCCCGGATAGCACTTCAGCACACAAGATAAAAAGATATGATGATAATGGGTCCCCTTGTCGTAGTCCTCTTGTAGGCCGAAAACTGTGAGATGGGGTACCATTAATTAGCACCGAAAAGGAAACCGTCGTAACACAAGCCATAACCCGATCCACCCAATTTCGATCAAAACCCATCGTGTTTAAAACCTTCTCCAAAAATCTCCATTCAATCCTATCGTATGCCTTAGCCATGTCAAGTTTGATGGCCATAAAACCCTCCCTACTTTTCGAATTTTTCATAAAATGAAACAATTCGAAAGCAATGAGCACATTATCCGAGATAAATCTTCCTGGAGTAAAAGCGCTCTGATTTTCCGAGACAATGTCCCCAAGAAATAATTTCAGTCGATTTGCTAAAACTTTGGACACCAATTTATAGATAACATTGCAAAGACTTATCGGCCGAAAATCACTCACTTTATCCGGGGCTTTCTTTTTAGGAATTAACACGATATTGGTTTTATTGAACTCCGTTGGCATCCTATTCCCACGCAATATGTCGAGAACTGTACTCACCACCACCGAGCCCACTGAACCCCAATAAGTTTGGAAGAATAACCCATTCATACCGTCTGGTCCCGGCGCTTTTAACGGGTGCATTTGATTCAATGCCTCGATCACTTCCTCTTCTTTATATTCCTGCGTCAAAATGTTGTTCATATCCTGCGACACCCGCTGCCCCAAACTCTCCAAAACCTCAAAATTCCGCGGGTTAGACGTCGTAAACAGGGACTGAAAATATGCCATAGCCACGCTAGAAATATCCTCCTCCCCTGTATGAACATTCCCGTCATCATCAACTAGCCTATGGATGGTATTTTTCCTCTTCCTTTCTCCAGCTCGGGTATGAAAAAATTTCGTATTGCGGTCACCATCTTTCAGCCAAAGAGCACGAGATCTCTGACGCCAATATTGTTCTTCTTTCCTGCGGAGCTCAGCCAATTCCGCAACTAGCTTCCTCCTTTTCCGAACATTATCCTCTGTCCTCTCACCTTCATTCACTCTAGCCAATTGTTTACATTTCCTCCCAATATCCCTCCCAATATCAGATATCCTCATCCCTTTCCATTTCCCTAACTCCCTCGCGCACTCAGACAGAACACGGCCTGCATCCTGCCCTCCCCTCTCTACCCCTCGCTCAATAGCCTCCCTACATCCCTCATCACCCACCCACGCCTGTTCGAACCTGAAAGCCCGTGCAGCAGACCCACGAACCTCCCTCCTATTCAGATATAGTTTAATCGGCGCATGATCCGACCATTCTCTATCCAAATAAACAAGCCTTGCGTAAGGGAACATATCAATCCACTGCGACGAACACATAGCCCGATCGAGCATACATTGTCTATTAGCCTCTCCCGCTTTTCCATTATCCCAAAAAAGATTATAGCCTTCCCATGGCACATCTCGAAGACCGCAATCATCAATAGCATTCCGGAAATTATTCATTTGCCACTGTTGTCGCTGCCCTCCTTTCATTTCAGTGGAGAAAAGAACCTCATTGAAGTCCCCAATACACACCCACGGCATCGTCGATTGACTTCCAAGTAAGCGAAGAAGCTCCCAAGATAGATGGCAATCCGCCACATTGGGCCAACCGTAGAACCCCGTTAGCCTCCAATCCCCTCCTTCACTTCGAATTTCACAGTCCAAGTGATGCAAAGACGATGATTTAAACGTACAATCAACTTCTTTCTTCCACAACAAAGCTAACCCGCCAGCTCTCCCTGCACTATCCACCTCCAAACCGTGATACCCATCTAACCTCTCCCTCACCCTCCTCATCTCACGACCACTGAGTTTCGTTTCACACAAAAACACAACGGTCGGGGTCTCCCTCCGTACCAAAGCACGGAGCGCAAGAACCGTGTCGGGGTTGCCCAAGCCCCGACAGTTTAGGCTTAAGATATTCATTGGGCCCGGCGGGGTTGACCACTGTCAACCTCCGCCTCAGGTATTAAGACGCCCCCGTCTGTCGTAACTTTCAACTTCTTCTGCCCTACACCACAAGAGTTATCCTCCCTCCCTCGCTTCTCCCCAAGCCCCTGCTCAACCACGCTGTCATTCTCCCCCACCTCCACTCGCAATAGTCTTCTCCAACTCCCACTACCCTCGACACCACCAGTCACTCTACTCCTCTCCTCACCCTCGTCTTCCATTCTATTTACGGTCTCCTCCCCCTCTTTATCGAGCTCCATAACTTGAGCCCAACTGTTCCTCCTCTCCGTCATCTCCCCTTCCTCGGAAGTCTCAATCTCATTAATCTGGACAAGCTGCCGCCCCACAACATCCCCCACCTCCCTCCTTTCAGGTTCACTCACATCCCCTACACCTTCTCCATCAGACTTCGTTTTAGCCTCCGCTTTTTTGTGCTTTAGGTTGATAGCAATTGCTTGTAATTTACTTATCATGGCTGCAATCGCACTCTCCGAATCAACTTCCTTCATAGCTTCGGCCTCAAACTTTGGTCGTAGATCACGTGCCGCCTTCCCCACCCCCTCCTTCACAGTCTTGATAACTTTCCAAGGCGACGCTCGTAACCAATCCCCGAACTTGAGATCATCTTCCTCATACGGCCCCTCTTCGCAATCTTTCTCACCATGTCCTATGAGACCACACCCATAACAATATGTCGGAAGCCGTTCATATTTAACCGAGAAATTAATAGTTGCTCCATTCTTCATACGGACCGGAATGGCAGCTTTCAGAGGCACGTTGATATCATATAAAACACGAACCCTAATTGCCCTATCAAGCGCGGCATTGGGACCATGTTCGAAAGCTACGAATTTACCCAAACAATTACCTAATCTCTGCGCATTTGTCAAGCTCGTCCTACCCCCAATTGGCAAATCGTAAATCCTCGTCCAAATAGGAAAGTGAGACAAAGGGACATCCGTGATTTTACCTGAAGCATTCGGCTCATTGAAGCACCACATAAATTTCTCGAAGTGCCATGGTTGGCCTTCGAGAACTCTAGCCTTGTCTCGTTCTGCCCCAAACCGGAAAACGAATGTCTTTTCCTTTGCGTCGACAACATTTCCCATCATTTCCTTCGACGGATTCCATAATTTAATCATGGTCTCGATGGCTACCTTCACATTGATTGCCCTTGATGCCCACAATTTCCCTACAAGAATCAACTCATTCAACTCCGCCGTTTCCTCCTCATCGTCATCCCATTCCACTGAACCCTCGTCACCACCCATAGGTTGCTTCCCTTCCCGGTGATGGCCCCTAGATCCGTTCGACATCTGACACCTGCATAAGAAACAAATAAACGAAAAGAAACGAAAACCAGAAAACGAATCTCGCGATAAAATCACGAGATAAGCCTCGAGCGAGAGGAGAAGATCGAAGAAAATTAGACAGGAACCCTAGGAACCCTAGACTAATTAAGCGGTTAATTTTTGTTTAGGTTTGTTTTAGAGAGATAAAGAAGAGACAGATAAATCATCCTAGATTTTGGAATTATGTATAATAATTTTAATAAGGTGCTAGTTGTTCCCTGATGGAAAGTGTGTAACAAATAACAATTTTATTAACATTGTAATTCAAGCTACTACAAATCTCGATAAACCTTAATTTTACTCTTCTTTTATCTATATTATTTGAATCGATAAGAATTCTTCTCCGTATTATTTGAGTACAGAATTAGTACATTATAAGCTGAAGCAATCGTACAACCCTAATTTACAAATCTAGCACAAAAACATATTCCTTGAAATGCAGTCTTACATAGAATGAAGTTGTCACTCTTTGGTTGTGATGATTAGGCTTTTTAGTATGACATTTGAGGACTCAGATTGTGATGATTGGATTTATTATTAAGTTGTTTGATTGATTTGATGAGAAGAATGAAGAACCCAGAAAGAATAACTAAGAAGAAATGAAGAATTAGGAGAGAGGAAGAAACATGAAGAAATAATAATGAAGAAAGAAAAGATAAATGAGGAACTAGAAATTAAAAAAAAAAAAGTGACCTGTTGGAAAACCTGCATTAAGAGGTCAGTTGTGGCATGAGTTTAATACAAGTTAAATGACGTTAAAGATGAGATTTTTCTCAGTTAAACACTAGGATGGATTAATATGAGAAAAAGATGCTTAGATTGGATTATTCTTATGAAATAACCCTATTAATAATACTAGTTAACCCTTAATTAATCCACTTAATTAACCAAAACCCTAATTAAAATCCCATAAGACAACATGCCCAAAAATTAGGGTTTACTAACAAAATAAATAAAGGGAAAAGGATAATAAACACTTACAAAGGTAAGGAATTTAAAAAGGATGAAACTTTAATGCAAATCTTCAAAGGTATGGTGAGGATCTTCAGAGGATAAGGTTATGGAGGAATTTGAGGGATTTTGAGATATGGTGGAATGTTTTAGGGTTGTGAAATGAGGAAAAAACTGAAAAGGAGAGTACATATACCAAGGCCCAACAACAAAAAGCCCACACACGAATACGAGGTTGAGCGCGTACACTCGGTCGAGTGCTCGGTGGCACTCGGTCAAATGCACCAGCCACTCGACCGAGTGATTCACTAACAGAAGCTAGTCCATTGCCCAGAGGGCACTCGGTCGAGTAGAGTGCCACTCGGTCGAGTACTCAGCTATACTCGGCCGAGTGCACTACTAAAAAATACGGGGTATTACAGATCCAACTCAAATAGTAAGTCTCCCTTAAGACGCTATTATCGGTGTTAAGTTTTAGACGGATCAAGTACATATCACTTGTGTATGTAAGAATGTATAGGAAAAAATAATATATTTGTACGGGGTTTAAGCTAGCTTGTCTTATATACACAAGTGGTAATGTGATATAATACTTGACCCGTCTTAAACATAAGACAAATAATGCCGTATTAAATGAGAATTTGTGTATTTTACAAGGGCGTTTTCAAAAAAAATGGAGGCCCTATGCACCACAAAATAAATGAGACCCCAAATATAAATACACAAGTGCATTATATTTTGAGATTTGCATTAAATTTTATCAATAAAACTTGTAAATTTGGTGATCAAAATCAGAGGTCGGTTCCCGCTCTCATGGCTACACTGCTGCACGGGGCCTTAGACAGTTACACCCCTGGTACTTCAAAAAGGATAAAATTACACTCGGTGTATAATTTATATACATTATTACTATGTTTTTTACTTACACTATCCAGCTTAGTCTGAATTCAAGCCATGCAAAATTATAAAAAAGGGTACAACTATCCGTCATGAATTTCACCGAGAGCAGATCATCAGTCCAATTTTATGTCCCATTACTTCTCCTAAGAACACATTACCACTTTGATATATAGTATTATAATATTTATTATTTCAAGTGTGATGTGTTAAGATTTTTAGGAGATGGGAAACAATATGAGGATATAAAGATACACAAAATCTTATTGAAGATGGCACGTATCCGTCACTTTGGAGTGACGGATATCATTTCCTCTCACAAATGACCCAAATAGAGGAGATAGGGAAGCACATGGGAGTGCCCCCATCTTATCCCCCTATCCGTTTTGTGAGTGTCATTACCCGTCACTTGCTCCGACCCGTCTTCAACCAGACTAACTGATAAAGATAAGACAGATGATATTAACTTGAATTTCACTGTCCTTTTTTTTGTCACCCCAACCTAACCACAATCACAAAACGGAGCGTGTTCAACACTACACCCAAAAAACTACACCTACTACCAAAAAATAAGGCTAATTTTAGGCCAAAATCTCAAGATTTCACACTCACAAAGCAAGAAAAGACCAAAAAGTAATAAATGATTATCTTAACCCACAACATAAATCTCACCCTCATACCAAGTAACGGCCCTTTTGACCCACTTATATTAAAATCAAATCTCCCGCAAAAATATTATTTTATTTATTACCCTCCAAAAATAAATCAAAAATGGAACCAAAGTCAGTGAGATAAAATAAAGACTTTTAAAGAGTGCAAAAAAGAAAAAAACTAAGTTTTCGATAATAGTGATACACGCCGTTTCAAGCACATTTTTATCTTTTTTTTTTTACTTTTTTTTGTTTTTAATTTTTTTGGTGGGATTATTAATACAAGAAAAAGGGTAGTTGTATTAATTTGCAACGGTTATTTTTGAAGTAGCAAGTTGGGATTTTGTGGGATTTTTATTGAAGTTTAATTATTGAAGATTTTAGTGTGTTAATCTCATGGATTATCAAATTAATGAAATTAATGATAAGTATGTTCTTAATTTTTTTGTGTTTATTTAATGTTTTAGATTTAGATTTATTTTATGTTTAGTTGGTTTGATGTTGGTAGTTTGGAAATGTAGTTTTTGTGATTTCATCAAAATTGGATGAAATGGGGTGTTATTTTGATGATTATTTTTGATGTTTTTAGTTGATTTGTATGCATTTGATGATGAAATGTTTGATTTTGATGCATGGGTATGTTAAATTTTGAGTCTTTTTAATTGGGTTGGTGATGAATTTTGATTAGAATTTGGTTTTATGATGTGGGTTCGGTTTCGATTGGGGAATGAGTTTGGGATTCTGTCTTTGAATTGAGTAAAGTATTGAACTTCTACCTGCAGTTTGTTAATTTGTGTATATGTTTCTGTAGATTACATTACAATGCAGATTATTGGGGTACAAATTCTTGTGTAAAGCGGCATTATACAAGAAGTTTGGGAACGGTTTATTAAGTAACTGACATTGTATTAATGGATCCATTTTAGGCAGCCTTGCACGAGAATAACTGGCATTGGGGAGGGGAGTTTAGTTTTTTGGTGTGTTTTTTCAAATTCTTCTAGTTTAGGTATAAATGCATGATGCATGTTTGTATATGGCTTTAGATTTATCTTCCTGATACTTAGATTGTAAAATGTGCATTAATCAGACGCATTTTGCTGTTTTGATAATGAATCTTTAGCAAAAACAGATGCATTTTGCTGCATTGTCGTCACAAGATTATGCCTTTATGATACTCTATTAAGTGATTCCGCAGTTAATTGAACTCGTGATGGTGCTCTCATTGTATTCTTAAGTCCTACTTTAGTAACTTCTGATGATTCTCATTGAATTTTTGTTTAGTTGGATTACTAATAATGATTTGTGCATAGATATTCCGTAATCTGATAATAATAGCATCTAGAGACTAGTTAAGTGGCAGTGCTTGTGGTTCTCATTATGTTATTATGTTCAAGTGCTTCATTGAATGGAAGATATGTTTCTGATTTTGGTGTTTCTTGTGGATTGTATCAGTCAGTTATGGGCATGGGAGGGCGACGATATTTATCTCCAGGCAGATGTCAATATTGGTGAGTGCATCAAATTGATTGTAGAATTGTGCTATGTAAGGTTGTATATGATCTGAGCCGACTTATAACATTCTCTCTTAGGTTTGTGATTGGGCTCCTAAACACAAGGGGCCCTAAAATCCATTATAAGCTGATTACCTCTTATTACTTTCGTGTCTGACTTCATTGAGGTAGTTTTGTGCATTTTTTGTAAAGTGGTGAGTTGAAGTTTATTTTTATTCATCAGGAAACTTCTCTTTCTTATTATCCGGGGTCTCATCTTGACATTTTGAACCTGGTCTCTGAACTTATCAGCGGCCTTGTATACTTCAGACTTCAGAGTATCATATAGTGAGGGATTGTGCTGTTTAGAGATGTATCGAAATTTGTTCTGACTGCTGCTAGTGAAAATGCAGAAGACATTTCTTGCATGTTTGAGGAAACTACTCCGATAAAGGCATGTGGAGACTTTGCTGACCATTTTAATGATCATGGTGAGGCGTCTTGATATTTCAGTCAGTTGGTCTTTGTAATAGTAAGTGGCTGACATATCTTACAACCACAGAGATCATGACCAAGACTCCCCAGGAGGGAAAAGAGTACTCTTCTCAAATAAAGCGAAGGCGAATTCTGGACTTTGATAGTGCTAGCGAAGGAATCTCTCCCTCAACTCTCAAATCTAAGGTTTATCCTCAGCAATTAAGTTATAGATTTACCTCATGTGGCATTCATTGAACATTAATATTGTCAGATTATTTAGTTCATATCTAGTGTCACAAAGTCGAAATTCTGAATTCTTTGACTTCAAATCTAAGGTTGATCCTCAACAATCTAGTTTTTGTCGACTTCTATAAATGGATTGATTTTCGTCATGGTTAGGGCATCACTTTTTTTTTTTTTTTAATCCTTTTCTGTGGTCTTGTTTACATTCTGACTTTAAGATTATTTTCCGTTGTTAGGAGAGAATTGATGCAGATAGTGCTATTCTGCCCGAAGCTGATGAATCTTTGCAAGGTTTGCTTTGATTTAACTTGTCTCAAGATTTAAATTTGGCAGTATAGTTGTTAAGTGATCTTACAGTGAAAATGATTGTATCAGACGATTTTTCTCCTCCTAATATCGAGGACTTTGGAGAATCTGAAGCTTGGCTTGCTGAATGTCTCAATGACACTTACTTGAATATCAGCTCTGATGATGGGTATAGTGTTCACTTGTTTTTTATATGGAAGAAACTTGCAGTTTGCTTATGCGTAGTGTTAAGTTTCTTATTTGAATCTCCTCTGGATTGCAGGAATGCATCTGTCTCATCTGATCTGCAGATTGGCTCCAAAGGTATAGTAGCAGGAAAATTGTGTTCTTTTCTTTCATAAGGTTGTTATCTGAACGACCTTCCTATTTCTGTAGAAGTATGCCATGACACACCAAATTCTGGATCACATATAGCTCAAAGACCAGTAAGAAGCTCCCGAAATGTTATTTTTAAAGGTACCCTTATCCCCTCTTGTGCAATTTACTTTGTTTTAGTCCGAAACATTAATTTATTTCACAAAATAGCCATTTCTGACCCTCCACCGCTGTGCTCCATTTGAAACATGGGAGCGATGTCAGAGTAGTTTGTATAATTATTTGTGTAGTACTCCGTATTTATCTTCTCATTTCTAAAATCCAGGCAGGAAATCTTACATGCGGACACCATCAAAAGTTCCTTCTTCTGTTGCATATCCATTTGATTTTATTAAACCATGCGGTGATAGTGGAGGAATGACCCTCAAGGATATAAACCAGCGGATACACACTCCACCACCAAAACCCAAGGAAGCTGAGGACGAAATTATCTACCCTACTTCAGCATTTTCAGGCAAACCTGTTGTCGGTAAAACCAAAATCCCTACTCAAGGAGGAAAAGGTAGCATCACTATCATGAGAACCAAAGGATGAGATAGGAATTCCCCCCCTCCCCCTTCTATGTTATGGCAACCCTCATTCTCAAGGTGTTGACTAGTTTGATACTCCTTATCATTTTTCAATCCAAGTAGTAAATCCTCGCAACACGTTTAAGTGTTCGGAGTACTGTGCAGGAGGACCTTGTGATTTCAAGAGATTTTTTTATGCAAAACTTCTTGTTTCTTTTGGGGGGGACTAGTGTTTGGGGGAGTATGTTGTTCTCTAGATGGTCTGTATATTTTATTTATCAATCTAATGATAGCAGACTGAATTTTTCGTATTAGCTAATATATACATGAAACTCTTTATTGTATTTACTTGATGAAGGCTCTGTCGCATTCTTCTTTAGGTATGGCCCATCTTGCCTCTTTGGTTATGAATTTTAACGTATCTGAAATTTGTTCGGGTTATTGTCAAAACTGAAGGGTTAAGCAATGACAGAAGCCGGGAGTAAGCAGGGGCAAGCAATCCGAGCTCCCAAGGCTTCTAACGTTGATATAGTGGACTAATGTCATTAACCCCCACACAACCGGTCTAGAATGGTTCACTTAGGTAAAATAATGAGTTCTAAACTATAGTTCATAGGGTTTTTATTAGCTGATCAGTCGATTATTTAATATTTTTTTTTAGTAAAAATATACTCTGTAGAACACTAGAAGATATATTTTTTGCCACATTTACATTGTCGATACTTGGCTTCATCAGTTTAATTGAAATATAAGCTCACTTTTGATTTTCCAAAATAGTATACTCTTATGAGAGAGCTCGCCCACTAATTTAGTGGGAGATTAATAAGGAAAAAAGAAATTCAGTGGGTCCCTCACCCCATCATGTGAGAGGTCTCTCAATAACGCTATTGAGAGACCGTCTCTCTGGAGTTTTTGTGATCAAATTTTCCTTTTAAATACTTCGTACCTTTCATTCTTTTAACACGTGACCTCAGGAGTGTTTCTGACGGGGTGTAGGGGGGTCATTTTCACCCCCTTTTCCTGAAAATAATTACGGAGTATAATTTTGATTAGTAAATTAGCACATAAATTATGTGGGTCTAATAGCGGTTAAGACTATTTTTTAGTTAGAGGTCATGGGTTCAATTCTTGCATTGAGCAATTTTTATCCATATCAGTTATCACCATACATTTTGTCTAACTAAACAAAAATTTATTTACAAATTAAAACTCGATATTTTCATTGTTAGAATATTTTACGCACCCTCGTACATCATCCTAGAATCACCTCTGCGTGACCTTGTGAAATACTCTATCGGTACAAGTTAGAAGCATAAGGTTTATACAATTATTTCAGAAATTAGTCTTTCTTAAGACGGTTTTAACATTAAAACGTGACATATATCATCGTACATTCACACTTGAGTATGTAAGACAATTAACAAATCTTTTATTGTTTTCTATGCATTCAATTTTTATCTAATTAGGAATTTGTCATCGTCAATCTCTCTTGTAGAGAAACACAAAAAAATCCCCAAAATCAAAAAAAAATCCTTAAAAATCGACTGCCTCCTCGCCGGCGACTACTCCGGTCGCCGGTGAGGTTTTTCCAACGTTTTTAATTCCGGTTCCTCTCTGTTATCAATCGCTAGCTTTCCAGTTGTTGGAATAAGAGGGATTTTGATTGATCTCCGATCTGTTCGTTTGCTTTCGAGGGTTGTTTATCGGTCGTTTGTCGCGGATACCATCATCTGGTGCGACTCTATTGGAGCGCTTTTCCTACCGGGTTCTGCGTTTTGTGCATCACGGCCGGCGACTTCATCTTCCCTTCTTTGTGGGTTTGGTTGCTAATTAATCATCTTGTTCTAATTTAATAAGTTTCTGTTTTAATGTCACTTTGTTGGGGTGGTACTTGATTACCTGTTAGTAGGGATGGCAGTGGGTCGGGGACCCGACCCAGACCCTAATGGGTCGGGTATGGGTCTCATTTTTTCAGACCCAATGGGTATGGGTCGGGTATGGGTCTTAAGAAAATATTACGGGTCCGGGTCCGGGTCTAAGTTATGAGACCCATACCCGACCCTTAGACCCTTTATTAAAGAAAAAAAAAATCAAAATTACAACTTTTCTGAATTCATGGCAGACTGTAGAAACTCAACTAAAGTCTCTTTCTCTTCCCTCATCGCATAAAGTGATAAAACCCAACCAAACTCTTCTGACAATACCACCACTCCACCACTGACACAAGAAAACCACCACCACAGCACTGATACGCGACTGGAAACCACCTCTCTAATAGCCGACGACTGACAACCACCATTAACGGCAGATTAATAAACTCATAATGTTAAAGTAGTATGAATTTTTTTTTTTTTAATATTATAGACCCATAACTGTTAATCTTGTTACTAAATTGGCTGAAACTCGGACTCACGGGTAGACCCAGACCCTACCCTTACCCATAGGGTCCGGGTATGGGTCCTTAAATTTTAGACCCTTGCGGGTCTGGGTCGGGTACGGGTCCAAAGGGAAAATCTCGGGTCGGGTCCGGGTCTAGGTGGACCCTACCCAGACCCTACCCATTGCCATCCCTACCTGTTAGTTTCAGTGGGGATCTCTGCTTGCATCCTTCTAGTCGTTGTTTTGGTATAAGGTCCCCCCCTTTTTTCCTGCTTTTTGTGTTTTCCGTTTTCCGGTCTGTTAAGCTCAGAGCTTTTTTCTAGTGGTTAATTATTTAGAGGTGCTAGTTCTTTCATCTGTATTTTGTTGGGTCTTTGGTTAGTCACTTTTTTCTGTTTTATTCGGGGTTTAAGGTGTACTCGTTTTCGCTTCTTCGGTAGTTGAATGATGTCTTCTTCTACCAGTCACTATAAATTTCTTGAAGCTTTTGCTTGTGCCCATGTGAGCGATGGGTTTATGGAGAATGATGGGGATAGGATGTTAGGCTCTTTTATGAAATTGCAGGGGCCAGCTCCGTTAATCTTAGCTGAGGTGAGGGAGCTTAAAGATAAGGGGAACGGTCTTTTTAGGCAAAATTGTTTTGATAGTGCTGCAGCGTGTTATGATGAAGCTTGTAAATTGCTTAGTTTAAGTTTGGGAAATATTGGAGGTGAAGATATTCAATCATTATCTGACCTTGTTGTTTCCTTTATTTCTAATATGGCTGCTTGTGCTCTGAAACGTGAGGAATACAGGGCTGCTTCAGGTTTATGCTCCATGATTTTGGACTCATTTCCTCATAATGTTAAGGCACTTTTTCGTAAGGCGGTTGCTTCTATGAAGTTGAAAAGGTTTTCGAAAGCTGAATTGGATTTGGTGGAGGCCTTAGTGGTTGAACCTAGTAATAAGGATGTTTTAAGGGAATTAGATGTGGTAAAAGGTCACCTTCTCATTAAGGAAAATGGTAAAAGAATGCTGGAGGTTGCTACTAAAGATTGCGAGGATGAGAACAATAAGAAGCCTGTTCATGTCTCGACATCTGCTGTGGGTATAAAAGATAGTGAAAGCGTGGTCACAGAGGTGATGGATGACCAAAAGGATGTGAGTATAAGGGATAATGAGAGTGTTAATATGGAAGTGACGGAGGGTCAAAATTTTTGTACCAATAAGTCAGTTTTGGAGTTCTCCAAAAAGGGAGGGGGTAGTTCCCGTCTAAGGATTCCCGCGGAATCTTATAAAAAGTTGTTGGATGGTAAAACGGTGAGCTTTTACCGTAAACGTGATTTGTCAACTTTAACAATTCGTATTCTAAATGGTGAGTCTACTAAGGAGCGAGATAGTTTAAGTGAACGGTGTAAAAAGAAGAAGAAGAGGAGGAGATGTCCTAAAAAGTGGAATTCTAAGATGATGGGGCTATGAACGAAGACATGACTTCTTCTGAGGTTATCAACGTGAAACTTGATATTCCTAGCGAACGCTCGAGCGCGTCATCTACTGGGGCCGTGACTTCAAGCGCATCTTCAATCTGTGACAATTTTTCTTCTCCTAGTACTCATATCCCCCAAGATAACATTATGGGTGTTCTCAATGATCCAAGCGTTCCTCCCTCTCCGCCTTTTATCTTTTCAGCTCGTCCTAAGATGTGTAAGATTCTCTCGTCTGAGAAGCCATCAGGCGCCCCTATTACTCCTATGCTTTACAGGTACCCCTCTACTCATCATGTGCCTGAGAAGTGGAGAATCGCCACTTCCAAGAAGAATCAAAGCCAAGGGGATGAATCTCCAAGACACAGTTTATCTACTTTTTCAAAAAGTAGATCTTTCTCCCATAAATTTCTACGTCCTCGTGGCGTAAGTGTGTCTTGTTGCAGGTACTCCTCCGAAGCTCAGTTGATAAAGAAGAGAAAAGAAATGTTCGCTCATTTGGCCAACTCTGATCGTCCCGCCAAGAAGCCTTTTCTGGAAAACAACCCCATCTGTAGTTTAATTTCTTATCCTAATAATGTATTAATAAATTCCGACTCCGAGAGTCAGGTAGGTACTGCGTAAGGAACCTTTCTTTTCTGTTGTCAAAAAAAAATCTCTCTATTCCTTCTCCAAAAAAAAAAAAAAAAAAAAAAAAAATTTATTCACCTTATACTTGACAACTCTTAACCTAAAAAGAGATTCACATGTCTTAAATATAAGAACCCTAAAGTCATTTTTATAGAATCCTAGAAAAAAGATTGCGCTCCCACTTTCGTCCTTTAAAAACCTTTATTTATGGTCATTCTTTCCTAATTTAATTGTTAAAAGTTGTTTAGTACATTCAGAGCAATAGGAATAATAAAACTTTATATAAAGTTTTTCATATGTCATGTCATAATACAACCACCCCAGTTAAGAATTTTTGTTCACAATAGTCTTAGATGCAAAAAACTATAAAATGAATAATGTGTAATGGTTTCACATATTTTACAAAGCTATATTTATTGGTTGTACATTTTCCAATATTTATAAACTTGGTTCTTATTTTAGAACTTGGTTATTAAAAATAAGAACCAACTTTTAAATGCAATAGAAGAACTTTTAAAATAAAGTTTTTGGTAACAACCCCAATGCTAAGAACTACTATTGTTATTGCTCTCACAAATTATATATACTCCCCATCGCAGTCAGTCATTTATTTACCTATTTCATTTATTTGTTTATTTTTCTATATCATAAAGTTTTTTTATGAGTAATTTAACTTGTTATCCATTAACTACAATCACAAATGATCTCGTCCTCTTCCTTAATTTGCTCTTAGATTTTTGTGGCTAAAGTAAGAGTAAACAATTAATCGAGATGAAGTAAATACTTAAAATATCATATCAAATTACATATACTTGTGACCGTCTTTTAAAAAAATTCTCTCACAAATCACAACCCTTCCTCACTTATTCTTTCACTTATAACTTGTGAGAGCTTTTTTTTAACACTAAATCTCATTGAAGACGGACGATATCCGTCACAAGCTTGTGACGGATACCATTTCCTCTTACAAAATACCCATTGAGAGGTGAGCGGGAAGCACATGGGGGGTGTCCCACCTTGTCCCCTCTCCCTTTTTGTGAGAGGTCTTCAACCTGTGACGGAATTAGCCCGTCACAAGCAAAATCCCGTCACAAGTAAGACGCTTTGTTTTTTTAAAGTGATAAAAAAATGTCCGTCTTTTAGGAGTTCTATGTTATGGAGATGGTTTGAGTTAGAAGATACTCCCTCCATTCAACTCCACTTTACATGTTTGCTTTATCACGTTTGCCAACGCAATTTTTACGCGGTAAATATCTTTAGCTACGTATTTGCAAAAATTATAAAAGTTAGATATTTTTAATGTACTCTTAAAGACGAATCAAATAAGATCTCACATGAATATATTTTAACTTATGTATCGAGAGAAAATTGAAGTTGAATGTCCGCTTGTGAATAGTGTGCAAATGAGAAACATGCAAAGTGGAGTTGAATGGAGGGAGTAAGTTAATAAAATTCAATCGAGTTGTCATTATCTAGGTTTGCAGGTTTGGCGCTATGGTCTTATACTCTTATGACTAAAAGAGGGACCATTAGTAATTAGGACTGTTAATGCAATCACGTGGAATTTCGAGATTAATTAAACCTACTTTATCCAATTAAGTAGGGGACCAGACCACCTCGTACTTTACTGGTCCCGGTTTTTATTATTCCTCCATTCTTGAGGAAGCTCACATACGGGGGTAAATGAGCCGAGTCAGGGCCTTCTTTGGGCCCATGCAGCCCGTGCGGTTGCAAAGGATCCCTAAACTTTTGGGCCAGAAATTATAGTAAATGTAAGAATAAATAAATGTAGTATACTAAGTGTTCAATGAAAGATAGTGTCTTGGTGGATAGCAATTAAGTTTTTAAACACTACATGTCAGGTTCAAGACTTGGTAGTTACAATTATCTCCTTTTTTTGCCTTCTTTTTTAAAAATTTTGTTTCTAAAAATGTTTTATAGGGCCCTATATTTAGCGTTCGCACAGGGGCCTCCAAAATCCCGAGACAGCCCTGCAGCCGAGTCGAGCCGAGCTCGAATTCACCTATTATCGAACTTGGCTCATATTGTAAAAGTTGAGTCCGAGACCGCACCCGAGCTCTTGAAATCAAGGCTCGGGATCGGTTCATATGATATTTTACGAGCTCGAGTTCGAGCTTTGTTCGAGTACCATTTTTTCGAGCATTATTTTAAATCTAACGTAATTTTTCAATTAAATGTTTCATTTTAAGCTAGAATTTTTTTTCCGTTTAGTAGTTTGAAATGGGATTTCTTATGTTATTTTCTTTTCCGAGCTAATATTATGATTAATTTAGCATAAAACAATATATTTTAAGTAAACATTATTGATAAAAATTAAGTATTTTAAAAAAAAAACGAGCTTCCGAGCCGAGCCTTAGTGTGCTCGGGCTCGGCTCAGTTTCAGCTCAGCTTGGCTCGAGCCCGAGCTCGAGCTCAGTTTGACCAATCTTGAGTCGAGCTTTGACCGAGCCGATTCCGAGAACTTGTTGAGCGGGCTCAACTCAGTTACAACCCTAAGCTCACACACACCTTTTCTGTTGGGCGCCCATAAATACACGGCCCAAATTAATTGGAACACGAAATTTGTAGTAGCTTAAGACTAAGTTTATTTCCACATCCATTTTCAGATAACTAAGACTCCGATACTTCCAAATTTACTTAAAAGAATCAATCAAAAGTTTTAAAGTTATCTAATTGTACCATCGTTGGTGCCTAATTTAGTTAAGGTACTAAATTTATTATTTTAAGGGTATGTGGGCCTGAAAACTAAAGAATAAGGTTATTGGGCCGAGGTTAAGTCAATCCAAGATTGAAGACAAACGGAGTCCAAAAGACCAAGAAGTTCAAAAGGAGGAACGCTGGGCTAAGGGGCATGATAAGTGCCCATATAAAGCTTCAAGAAGACTCGGCGGTTTATTAACCTCCTCCCACTAAGGAGTAGTTTCCAATCAGCCGGGTGATGTCTATATATAAGGAGGCATATCATTCAAGCAAATGACAACTCAAACAACAACAACAACAACAACAACTACAACTTAGTCTATCTTTAGATTAGTCTCTTAGGCGTAGCGTAGATTAGCATTAGAAGTAGAAGGAGAAGTAGCACGGCGAGCCCATCCGATCATGGAGGTAATCAGCCATCTATCCTTTAGTTTGTAATTTAGCATCCACAAGTACTCTTGTGAAGACTCTAATTGATGTTGTGTTATAAGTATCATTGGGAATTTCTGTGTTTAAGTTTGAGAATTATATCATTCATTGTTGAGCGCTAAATTATTATAAGTAATTTAACGATATTTATTAGATTACGCATCTACAACCGTGGCTCAAACCCTTGGATTTAAGGTTAGATCACAAAGTGTATAAGGGTAGTTACGACCTCCAAGGTACCTTAAGGTACTAATCTTGTTTCACACAAACAAGTTTTTGGTGACCATAGTGGGAAGATTAAGATAATTTATCCTTCTAATATTTTAAATCTCATATTACAGTGGGAAATATACTCAACTAGATCTAAATCTAGAATGAGGGAAGCAGAAGATCAAAGTAAGGGACAAGATGCCCATAATGAAAGAACATCTTTACGTAAAGTATCCATCAATTATTCATTGGAGATTACTCATGAAAGGAACTTGGAAACTCCTCGTTCTAGGTCTACTCCTAATGATGAATTTCTTAATGCACATGAAGAATCTGATCACGCTAGAAGTGTGGCAGATGACATAGATGATGCAAATAAGCGTTATTACGTAAACAACATAAGAAATATGTAGGATGTTTGAATAATGTGTTGATCGAAGTTAGGGAAGCCATGAGAAATGATTTTCATGAACATTACCGGCTCCTAACTCAAGAAAATGCATATTTTTCATCATAAATATTGTGAGATCAATTGCTGAAAACCTTGAAGGTAATCAATCAAGGGAATTAGTAAGGATGTTGCAAGATATGAAAAGTCTCTTAACCGCTACTCAAAGGGTTTTATATATCAAGTGATATCTCCCAAGAGGTTAATAGCCAGTTAGAGCCATTGATAGATAAACATAATAGTTTGAATGAGCGGTTATGTAGATTAGTGGATGATGGATTTCAAGAGATGAACGCTCGAATTAACAAAGGAGAACATATTAAGGGCGATCCTAGAACCATTAACATTGGTTGTAGTGAACCTAGATCACGAAATATTTTAACTACTCATTCAAGAGTAAACGAGGCACCATACGGACCATCTGATGTCAGAAACCGGATGTTTGAATATGGTGAATTATCAAGACATTTGGGCAATAAACAAAATGTATATGGACATCAGCGTCGTGTGCCTGTTGAGCGAGGTGTTGATTATAATGGTACTCGTTCATCAGGGTTAGCGTTTGATGTCAGTAGGATGATGCCTAATCAAGGTAGGTTTCCTACACCCAGCACACAACCCTTAGCAGGGAATGGACGGCTTGAATCTCCATTAGGTTATTCACCAAGGGATAACTGTGCCCAACCTCCACTGTTTATGAGCGACTAGACGGGAAATAGGTGGACCTCAGAGCCTCAGGATATCAGATATCAGGCGCATGTTGGTAATGGTATTGGACACAATGATCCATGTTTCCACGGGTAGAATCTTAGCCAGGCGGGCCGTAATAATCCCTATGCCAGAGCAAGAGGGAACCCAGGAAACGCATTCTTTATGAATGTCCCCCTGATCAATTTCCTGATCAAGGACAAGCCTATGGTGCTAATTCAATGCCATTCGTGGCGCAGGTTGAACATATGATAGAAAATTATATGAACGCCGAAAACCGAAGCAATCAAAGGATTCGTCATGAGAAACCATATCCTGAGTGGGTGGATAGACAATATCCATATCCTCCAGGGTATAAGATTCTTGATTTTACTTTATTTTCTGAAGATGAGGAAGTCTCCACCATGGAATATTGAACTCGAATTACTAGCCAATGTAGAGAGGCTGCAGATAATGACTATTTGAAATTAAGATTATTTCGTAATTCATTAACTAAGACAGCATTTAGTTGGTATGTTCATCTAGCGCCGAATTATATCTCTGATTGGGAGGCGACGAAAAATCAGTTCCATAATCATTTCACTAGAATTGATCCTAGGATAAATATATGTGATCTAACAAGGATACAATAAAGGACAAGATAACCCGTTGATGAGTATTTAACCAGATTTAAAAACGCTAAAATTCGATGCCATTTGAGTTTACCAGAGGGAGAATTCATAAGAATTACTCAAGATGGTCTTGCAATTCCTTTTAGGGAGTGATAAGTGCATATTTTATATATTTTCTCCCCCTATATTAACTTCATTTTACATGTCATTTAGCACTTATCGTAGTGTTTTGAGCTAATATTTGTTATTCTAGTGCATTTGCTTGTCTCCACATGTTTTGTAGGATACTTAAGCTTTTTGGAGCTAAAATACTACAAGATGAGTTACTAGAGTGCAATGGCTAAATGAAACCAAGTATTGGACTAGCATGGAGTATTGGCATGGGTTTTGTATGGAGAAATTTGATGGACTAATGTGTGCAATACAAGTGTTGTCAAGCCCAAACTCAAGTCCAAGTCAAAGTGAAAAAGATAGGATTCCAAGCTACCTAAGATGCCAAGAGTTAGGTCTTAACCGGGTGATTAATCGCTCAATTAATCACCCACATAGGATTCTCCAAGCAATTAAGAGGAGAGTTAAGGTAAACGGGCTGGAAACACACGACCCCGATCGGGGCCCCCAACCCCGATCAGGGTTGCATGTCTCTAGCTTGTTTATGTTTCACTCCCCTCCCCTATATAAAGGGGAGCCACTTCATAGCTTAGGCATCTCATTTTTACGTGTCATATACTTACAATAGCCTTAAGCATTATAATTCTCTCAATAGTTTTCTTATTTTAGATTTCAATATAAGTTAAGCTTGTAGTTATCAACATTTGGTCCTTAATACATTTCAAGCATTTGGTTTTAATTTGTTCCTTCCATACAAGTTCATTTCTATTAAGGTATTTTTATTTCTAATTTACATTTTACATTTCTATTTAGTTTACGCATAGTTTATTATTAGTACAATAATCACATTACATTAGCTTTATTTCTTTTACATGTTATATCATTTAGTTTATATAAATCATACAATCATGTTTAACATTTCTTACAATATAGTTTATAAATTACACTTCAATATGAGTAGTTAAATTTCCTAGTCTAAGGGCTAGGGGAGCCATGCAAAATCAAGTATATAACATGTTAAAATAGGTTGATAATAATATTGTTCAATTGTTTCTATCACATGTTTGCACCATAATGTTTAATCTTTGTTTAAGGCCTTATCCATAGATTAAGTTTGTTCATTCATTCTAAAAGTCGAGAGGCACGGAATCGAATTAGACAAAGCATGTGTAGTAGGACGACCTAGTCATGGACGAGAGTTTCTCTAGGACCCGGTCTATGGTTAATACTAATGCCGTAAGGTGGGTGTCTCTAAGCCTAAGTAATTGACAATGTTTTTAATATCGAGTTTAACATAATTATATATTTACCTTTGCATGTGTGACCCGAGCCCCTTAGACTCTATTTTATTATATAGTTTACATCATAATTTTTATTAGTCATCAAACCAAACAAACAAACCTAAAATGAAATCGATCTTGATAGAAATCTTCCCATAGCATTTCACAACGCAATTCTCGTCTCCTTGTGTTCGACCCCTATTGCTACATTAATTTGTGTCTAGGGTAATTATCTTTGTATAGGTACACGATAAGCCTATCAAATTTAAGCGCCGTTGCCGGGGACACTGTTTTATTGCGTTTTGATTTGTCGATTTTTATCTTGTTTTCTTTTGTCTTGAGGAACACTTCTTCCTTGAGACCGTTATTTATCATTTTCCTAGAAATTGTTGTCTTATGCCTAGGTCCTCTCGTAGTGGAGAATTGCTTTCACCAGATTCAGACCCCGAGAAAACCTTTAGGAGAAGACGATGTTTTTGGAAGGAAGTGAAAGAAGCCTCTTCTCCCGTGCAAGTTGAAAGTGCTAGAAAGTCTTACTTAGACGATATAGAAGCCCTTGAAGAGGAGGAGGTTTCAAGTTCATCATCTCCACTACCACCACCATCTACTACTAAAAAGATGGTGAAACTTTCCAATCACTCAAAGCCCACCGTGGCCATGCTTCCGTCCGGTATCACAACTACTCAAATTACCGTGCCGGAATTCGAGATCAAACCGGCTTTCATTAGCCTTGTGGAGAGGAAGCAATTTGGGGGAAGTCCTTTGGAGGATCCCAATTTCCATGTGCAAAATTTCTGCGATTATTGCTCCATGATCCGTCAAACGGGCGTCACTCAAGCCCAAATAAGGGAAATACTTTTCCCTTTCTCATTGAAAGACAAGGCCAAGATTCGGATCAATAGCCTTGACCGTACCGCCTTGGGAATCACCAATTGGGAGACATTGGCTCTTGCTTTCTATCAAAAGTTTTTTCCACCGGAGAAAACTCAAACTTTGAGGAGCCAAATCACCGAATTCCGTTAGCAAGCTCTTGAGAGCTTATATGAAGCTTGGGAGAGGTACAAGGAGCTACAAAGGCAATGCCCACATCATGGGCTAGATGATTGGTTTCTAGCTATAACATTCTACAATGGATGTTGTGCCGAGTCCCGAAGGATTCTTGATTCCGCCAACAATGGGCGGTTTGATCAAATTGACACCGACCTTGCTCATGCCACGATCGAATCTATGGTGGTCCATGATGCACAATATGTCAATTTCCGAAGTGTGCCACTAAAAGGTAAAGAAGAATCCTTCAATAACTCCGTCTTGCCAGCTCAAATTGCCTTACTCCAACAACAATTTGCGGAAAGTGATACTAAAGATTTCCTTCAACAACTCAATGCGTCTGTCTTCAACAAGTCAAATCATTGTTTGTGATGGTTGCGGAGGTGCGGGTCATTACGCCACTCATTGCCAAGCTCCTATTAAAGAAGTAAATGCGTTTCAAGCTTTTAGACAAAGTTCTTATCCACCGGGTACATTTTCACACACATATAATCCAAATACAAGATTTCACCCGAACTTGTCTTATACTAGCAACAATGTGCTTAATCCTCAACCTCAACACCCACCACAACAAACTGCCTATGACCCTCAACAGCAAAAGTATAATCCTCCACTGGGTTATCAAAATCAACAAAGGCCCCCACAACATAATTACCAACCCCCACCACAAAATGCCCAACAAAACAACCAAGGAGGAGGTAAACTTGAGGCTATGATGGCTCAAATGCAAAGGGAATTGTTGGCACAAATCCAAAAGAGTGATCAAGCACATAATGCCGCAATCAAGATGTTGGAACAACAAATGGCTCAATTAGCCTCATCTAGCACTTCAAGGAAAACGGGTCAACTACCCCCTCAAGGCGAGCAACCTCATGCTACCCTTAATGCTATCTTCTTAAGAAGTGGTACAAAATATAAGGGGCCATCCATGCCCAAAGAAGATGAGGAGGTACTTGTTGAGGTGGAGATTTCTCCAAAAAGTAAGGAAAGTGAAGAAGTTCCAAAGAAGGTGGACGATCCACTTGTTGTCGAGAAAGTCAAGGATGTGGAGGATGCTCCTCCAAAGAAAGATATTGAAGCAAAGGTGCTGGAAAAAGTCAAAGTGCCATTCCCTCATAGATGGGCAAAGCATCAAAAGAATTCTCAATTTGGTAAGTTCATGGAAGTTGTGAATAATCTCCAGGTAACCGTTTCTTTTACCGAATTAATCACTCAAATTCCATCTTATACTAGATTCATGAAAGACATTTTAACTAAGAAGAGGACTTTTGACGAAGTTGAAACGATAGCTCTCACCGCCGAGGTGAGTGCTCTTTTGCAAAACAAGTCCCCTCCTAAGTTAAAAGATCCCGGTAGCTTTTCTATTCCATGCACAATTGGCACCCTATCAAATTGATAAAGCTTTATATGATTTAGGTGCTAGTGTGAGTGTAATACCTTACTCTATTTGTGCTAAGCTTAATATGGGATTCTTAAAATGTACTAGTGTCACATTGAAAATGGCGGACCGTTCTGTAAAACGCCCTTTGAAAGTTTTGGAGGATGTTCCCGTTAAGGTTGATAAGTTTTTTACTCCGGTTAAATTTATTGTTCTTGACATGGGCGAAGATGCCCAAATCCCAATCATTTTGGGAATACCCTTTTTACATACCGCGGGTGCGTTAATTGATGTCAAGAATGGTAAAATTACATTGGAAGTGGGTGACGATAAGGTCACATACAATTTGAATAGTGCCATGAAGAGTCCAATGATAGAATAGTCTTGTTATTCTATTGACATTTTGGATGTTGTTGACATTGTTATAGAAGACTCTACATCTCGATCTTTATCTAAAGATCCCTTGGAGGCACTCTTGTTATTGGAATCATTTGCAGGTGATGATGAGATTGGGAATGAGGATATTGATGCTTTGGAGCAAGAATTGGATGGATAAGAGCTATCATTGGAGGAAAGCTCACACTTTATAGGTTTGGTTGCTACACCTCAAGACCTTGAGGTACAAAAACCCGAACTTAAGCCCCTCCCTTCCAATTTGAGGTATGCTTTTCTTAATGATAAGGAGATGTGTCGGGTAATCGTTAGTGCTAAATTAGATGAGAGTCGATTGGCTAAATTGCTCCATGTCTTAAGGTCTCACAAGAAAGCCATTGGATACAAACTTGATGATTTAAAGGGCATAAGCCCCGAATTTTGCATGCACCGAAGTAATCTTGAGGAAGATCATAAACCATGTGTCCAAGGTCAAAGACAACTAAATCCTAACATGTAAGAAGTGGTCAAAAAGGAAGTGCTTAAATTGTTAGATGCGGGAATTATCTATGCTATTTCCGATTCTAAATGGGTGAGTCCGGTCCAAGTGGTTCCTAAGAAAGGGGGAACCACCGTAGTCAAAAATGATAAAAATGAGTTAATTCCAACTAGAATTATGACGCGTTGGAGAATGTGCATTGACTATAGGAGGCTAAATCTAGCCACCAAGAAAGACAGTACCCATTACCTTTTATTGATCAAATGTTGGAAAGGTTGGCATGTCATAAGTATTTTTGCTATCTAGATGGTTATTCCGGGTTCTTTCAAATACCCATTCACTCCGATGACCAAGAGAAGACCACATTTACATGTCCCTATGGTACCTTTGCTTACCGTAGAATGCCTTTCGGTCTTTGTAATGCCCCCGCCACTTTCCAACGTTACATGATAAGCATCTTTTCCGACTTTATCGAGTCTATCATGGAGGTGTTTATGGATGATTTTAGTGTCTATGGTTCTTCTTTTGATGCTTGTTTGTCTAACTTGTCTAAAGTGTTGAAGTGTTGTGAAATGGTTGACTTGGTGTTAAATTGGGAAAAGTGCCACTTCATGGTGAATGAAGGAGTGGTGCTTGGTCATATTGTTTTGGAAAGAGGAATTGAAGTGGACTGTGCTAAGGTCCAAGTTATTGAGCAACTACCCCCATCGGTAAATGTGAAGAGTGTAAAGAGTTTCTTAGGCCATGCGGGATTCTACCGCCATTTTATTAAAGATTTTTCTAAGATTGCAAAACCCCTTATGGAGCTTCTTCTAAAAGATGCTCCCTTTGTGTTTACTACGATTGTCTTGAGTCTTTTAATAGGATCAAGAAGGCTTTGATTTCCGCACCTATCATCCAATCACTGGATTGGAACTTGCCATTCGAGCTCATGTGTGATGCAAGTGACTATGCGGTAGGTGCCATGCTAGGACAAAGAAAGGACAAGGTTCTCCATTCTATCTACTATGCTAGCAAAACCTTGGATGCGGCTCAAATCAACTATGCCACCACGGAGAAAGAGCTACTTTCCATTGTCTATGCCTTAGACAAATTTCGCTTTTACTTGATCGGTTCAAAAGTCATTGTTCATACCGATCATGCCGCGCTAAAGCACCTCCTAGCCAAACAAGAAGCTAAGCCAAGGTTGATACGATGGATCTTGCTTTTGCAAGAGTTTGATCTTGAGATTAAAGACAAGAAGGGGGCTGAAAATGTTGTTGCCGATCACCTATCCCGTTTGAAGTTCAATGATGGAGGTATTGAGTTACCTATCGATGATTCCTTCGCCGATGATGTTGTAATGATGTTGGAAGCCAATACTCCTTGGTATGCCGACATAGCCAACTACCTAGTTGGAAGAGAATTGCCACCTAACCTTTAATATCAACAAAGGAAAAAGTTCTTACATGCTATCTACTATGCTAGCAAAACCTTGGATGCGGCTCAAATCAACTATGCCACCACGGAGAAAGAGCTACTTGCCATTGTCTATGCCTTAGACAAATTTCGCTCTTACTTGATCGGTTCAAAAGTCATTGTTCATACCGATCATGCCGCGCTAAAGCACCTCCTAGCCAAACAAGAAGCTAAGCCAAGGTTGATACAATGGATCTTGCTTTTGCAAGAGTTTGATCTTGAGATTAAAGACAAAAATGGGGCCGAAAACGTTGTTGCCGATCACCTATCCCGTTTGAAGTTCAATGATGGAGGTATTGAGTTACCTATCGATGATTTCTTTGCCGATGATGTTTTAATGATGTTGGAAGCCAATACTCCTTGGTATGCCGACATAGCCAACTACCTAGTTGGAAGAGAATTGCCACCTAACCTTTCATATCAACAAAGGAAAAAGTTCTTACATGATGCCAAGTTCTCCCTATGGGACGATCTAAATTTGTTCAAACATTACTCCGACGGGCTATTCCGGAGATGTATCCCACATTGGGATGTGAAAGGGGTGCTAGAAGGATGCCATTATTCTCCTTATGGTGGTCGTCATGGACCATCCAAGACCGTTGCAAAGGTGTTTCAATCCGGCTTCTATTGGCCAACTATGTTCCAAGATGCTAAAAATTTCGTGATGGCTTGCGATGCTTGCCAAAGGACGGGTTCCATATCAAGGAGGCACGATATAGCTTTAAATGGTATCTTGGAAGTGGAGGTATTCTGTGACACCCCCATACTCCGAGTGCCTTACCAGGACCACTCAGGTATAAGAACGTCACCATCTCGGTTTCCCGAGGCAATGATAATTAAATGACAATAAAGAAACATAATTTAAATAGCCAAACTGTTTAAAGTGATTACAAACCAAATCCAAACTGACAAAAGGTGCAATACACGTTCTCAAAATCCAAATGTCCAAACAACTAAAATATGACAGCGGAAGACTCTAATCAGCTCGTGGTGACACATCCAGCTAGCCCAAATGCCTCTAGTCAAACCTGCTCAACAACTGCTCACCATCCCTGAATGGATCACCACAGTTTTTAAAATAATTAAACGGGGTCAGTACTAATCACACAATACAATCACAAAAAGACAAGAATCAAAACAGCTCAATCGTCACATCAACCCGAACTCCATCACCAACGCCTCAATACTGACTACACACTAAAGTGTGTAGCCCTGCCAGAGTACCCATCGCAACAGGTTACTCCTCGCTGCCAGTGGGGGACCGCAGTCGTTCCCACCTAAGCCCCGCTCATCTCCATCGAGCGATAAACCCAAGTCCATTAATGTGCATATCCCTTCTGTGGCGGGTTCCATAGAAGGCGAACCATGGGCGTGAAGCCACTCCCGCAAGTGACTCCACTCAGCCAGGGACGCACCCCGAAGATCACAGACAGATACAATCAACAATAATCAATAATGATAATATCCAACAACCGTCACAGTACCAATATTATACTTTAACAACAATCACAACCAAATCACCAATCCAGATTATGTGACTAATACTGAGTAGGGAAACTCTACCTGGAATGCAAACACAAGCAGACGATCTTATCAGCTGTCTCAAAACCCTTCCTCTACGAATCCTCCTCCTATCACATAATCACATAATTACTAACAATACAACTAATCACAAAGACCTTCAATCCCATAAATTAGGGTTTAAACAAAGTCAATCAACTGCTATAAAATTGGTATGTAGGACTTACCCTCGACACAAGGATCACAAGGACACAAAGAACAACGAAATCCGACCTCTCAAGCTCCGGGATTTGCCAATAACGCGGATGAAGAAAACAACGTAGTTTTAAATCTCCTTTGAGTGAATTAGATTTATGAAAAGTGTTTAGGGAAGAAGACGATATAAAATATATACTAATCCGCGTCATTAACAAAACCCGTCAAAATATTACCCGTCAACCGAGCTACTCGATCAAGTAACTAACGTACTCGATCGAGTGCCACTTACTCGATCGAGTGCCAAGGCTACTCGATCGAGTACCCTACAGGCAGACTACTGTTTCGTAACCCAAAACACCCTTACTCGACAGAGTAAGGCCCACTTGATAGAGTACCCAAAGACTCATAAAACCGTAGTATTACAGTCTTCCCTCCTTAAAAAGAACTTCGTCCCCGAAGTTCAAACCACTACAAAAAAAAAGACATACTACCACACTCTCGACACACAAAACCAAAACAAAACACAACATAAAAACTCCGACACATACTACCAACCAAACTCAACCCGACTCAAACAACCACTAACTATACCAAAACAACATAAAAAGATGCAAAAACTCTTCGCAATCATCTCCTACCCCCTAAAAGAAACAAGGTTACGTCCCCGTAACCATACATACCTGATAAAAAAGGAACGGATAGCGCTCTCTCATGGCCTATTCTGCCTCCCATGTAGCTTCCTCAACCTCATGATTAGACCAAAGAATCTTAAGCAAGACCGTCTCACCATGTCTAGTCTTCCTAACCTTCCGGTCAAGAATCTGCTTAGGCACCTCAAGATAAGACAAGGACTCATCTATCTCTATGTTCTCCACCTTTAACACATGTGATGGATCACTCACATACTTCCGCAACTGAGACACATGAAACACATTATGTACCCTATCCAAAGAAGACGGTAAAGCCAAAAGATAAGCAACCTCTCCAACCCGGTCTAAGATCTCATATGGTCTTATGAACTTCTGACTCAGCTTGACTTTCTTCCCAAATCTCATGACCCCACGCATAGGAGACACCTTCAGAAGAACCTTGTCCCCAACTTGAAACTCTATATCCCGGCGATGTAGATCTGCATAACTCTTTTTTCCTATCCTAAGCTGCTCTCATCCTCTCCCTGATCATCTTAATCTGCTCAACCATCTCATGTACCATCTCTGGTCCTAAAACCACTGCCTCAGCACTGTCGTCCCAACAAATCGGGCTCCTACATCTCCTCCCATATAAAGCCTCAAATGGCGCCATGCCAATACTAGTGTGATAGTTGTTGTTGTAGGAAAACTCAATCAGATCTAACCTCTGTTCCCGGCTACCACTAAAATCCATCACACAAGCTCGTAACATATCCTCAAGAGTCTTGATTGTCCTCTCAGTTTGACCGTCTGTCGCAGGATGAAATGATGTACTCATCTTCAATGTCATTCCCAAAGACTCCTGCAACTCTTTCCAAAAACTTGAGATAAACCTCGAATCTCTGTCAGATACTATGTCTTTAGGCAGCCCATGTAATCTTAACATATACTTCTGATAAGCCATAGCTAACTGTGCCTTAGTCCAAGTATCTTTTATTGGCACAAAATGAGCTGACTTGGTCAGTCGATCCACTATAACCCATATCATGTTGTTATCCTACTGACTCTTTGGCAAACCCACGATAAAATCCATCGAGATGGACTCCCACTTCCACTCAGGTACCTCTAACGACTGAATCTTACCTTGTGGTCGTTGCTGCTTCCCTTTAACTCTCTGATATGTCAAACAACGGGCCACAAACTCAGTTGTTTCTTTCTTCATCTCAGGCCACCAGAAAGTCTTCTTTAAATCCGTGTACAGCTTGTCACCACCTCGATGTACCGAATATGGTGTACAATATGCCTCTGTCATGATTGTCTTTTTCAGCTCCTCATCATTAGGGACACACCACCTCCCATCAAACCTCAAACTACCGTCTGTATGAATAGAGAATCTAGACACTGTCCCGTTCTCTACTCCAACTCTCCACTCCACCATCTTGGGATCCAACACCTACTTACCGCGGATATCATCATAAAGATCAAGCTGCACTGTCAAATCTCTCATGGTATCCCCTTTCTGGATCATATGTATCCCAAACCTCCCAACCTCATCTCTCAATCTCATCAACGGTATAGCTGTGCACAAAGAATGTACACTCTTCCTGCTCAAAGCATCTGCAACCACATTGGCCGTCCCTTCATGGTAGATAATATCCATGTCATAATCGCCAATCAGCTCCATCCACCTCCTCTGTTTCATGTTCTACTCCTTTTGAGTGAAGATGTACTTGAGACTCTTGTGATCTGAAAATACCTTAAAGGTCGCCCCATAAAGGTAATGTCTACAAATCTTGAGAGCAAACACAACTGCACCCAATTCCAGATCGTGTGTAGGATAATTCTCCTCATAAGGCTTCAATTGCCTAGAAACATAGGCAATTACTTTACCGTTCTGCATCAACACACATCCCAAACCATTCCTTGAAGCATCTGTATACACTTCAAAGTTCTCACTCCCTTCAGACAATGCTAAGATTGGAGCTGTGGTCAAACGTTCCTTTAATGTTTGGAATGCCGTCTCACAACTCTCATCCCAACGAAACCTGTTCTCTTTCCTCATCAAAGCCGTCATAGGTCTAGCAATCTTGGAGAAATCTTTCACGAACCGTCTGTAATATCCTGCTAAACCCAAGAAACTCCTGATCTCAGCTACATTCTTTGGTGCTTCCCACTTGGTAACTGCCTCAATCTTTGCAGGATCCACAGCTACCCCTTCCTTTGAAATCACATGCCCCAGAAAGGCAACTTTCTCTAACCAGAACTCACACTTTGACAACTTGGCATACAACTCATGCTCCCTCAAGGTCTGCAACACAATCCTGAGATGCTCCTTATGCTCCTCCTTAGTCTTAGAATAGACTAAGATGTCATCGATGAAAACCACCACAAACTTGTCCAAAAACTGATTGAAGACTCTGTTCATCAAATCGATAAACACAGCGGGTGCATTAGATAACCCAAACGGCATCACCACATACTCATAATGACCATACCTCGACATGACAGCTGTCTTTAGTATGTCCTCCTCTCTAATCTTCACCTGATTGTACCCTGACCTCAAATCAATCTTAGAAAAGACTGCTGCCCCACTCAACTGATCAAACAGATCATCTATCCTTGGAAAAGGATACTTGTTCTTCACCGTCACTCTGTTCAGCTCCCTGTAATCTATGCACAACCTCAGGCTCCCATATTTCTTTTTCACAAACAGAACTGGCGCTCCCCACAGTGATACACTAGGTCTAATATATCCCTTCTCAATCAGATCATCTAACTGCTTCCTGAGCTTCTCCAACTCCTTAGGACCCATCCGATACGGTGCCTTAGAGATTGGCCCCGTCCCCGGTTTCAGCTCAACACTAAAATCTATCTCTCTCTTCGGTGGCAACCCCGGAATCTCCTCTGGGAAGACATCTGAAAACTCCCCCACAACTGGTATCTGATCAACTGTCGGACTCTCCATCCTGTCATCTCTCACATGGCACAAGATCATCGGGCACCCCTTCCTTAGATAGGACTTCAAGGTCACAGCTGCAATCAACTTAACTTTGGGTTTGACAACAAACCCACGATAAGACACACTAATGCCCTTAGGAACTCTCAGAGACACTTTCTTTTGATGACAATCTATCTTAGCTTTGTACTTTCCCAGCCAATCCATCCCGACTATCATCTCAAAACCGTCTAAAGGGAACTCTAACCAGTCTACAGGTAGATCAACTTGCCCAACTAACATGGATACATCTCTATACAAACTCCCACATGATACAGACTCACCCGAAGGTATAAAAACTTCCTCTCTTACAGACTCATACTCTCTCAGACCCAACTGTTTAACATGACTCGAAGATACAAACGACTGTGATTCCCCCAAATCAAACAAAACAAAGGTATAAACACCATTAACAAGAAAAGTACCAGTGATAACATGAGCGTCGTCCTCAGCTGCTTTCTTCTCCATCATGAACAGCTTACCACTGGTCATCTGCCCACCTCCCTGGACAGTACTAGCTGAAGTAGCCGGTTTAGCACCCGACCCCTGGTTGTTGTTGGTGTTTATAGCTGGTTTCTGATAAGAGTTACCGCCATTGCGGTTGGCCCCACCGTTTTTTCTCTGACCTCCCCTGTTGTTCCATGACCCAGCTGGTCTGTTGCTCGCATAACTCTGTGCCGGACCCTGAGAAAAGCTTCCCTGAGCCGATCTCTGAAAACCTCCCGGCATCGCACTGGTACACTCATGTCTCTTGTGGCCTACACAGCCACAGGTAAAACAGGTCATTCCCCAGCTACTGCTACTATTACCACGGCTACGCCCATAGGAAGCCCCAGCACTAAACCCCGAACCAGATGAATATGCTCTAGCCTGAGTGTGGTTGCCCTTCTTGTAATTAGATTGGCCACCACCCTCACTCTCAACCTTTCTTTTCTCAGCACTTCTCTCTCGGGTCATCTCTACCAGCCTCTCAGCCCTCCCAGCTCTCTCATAAGCTTCCTTAACATCTGTAAGGATTCCCACGGGTAACTTCTCCATGATCTTGGGGGTCAACCCCTTCTCAAACCTCAGAGCCAGGTTCTCATCACTCAACCCCATATCCTCAGCATACCTAGCCTTCTCATTAAATTGTCGGTAGTACTCAGCCACCGTCATGTCAGCTGTCATCTTAAACCCATCTAACTCCTCTCTCAGCTGACTCCTCACATGCTCCAACACGAACTCTCGCCTCACAGCCTTTCTAAACTCTTCCCAAGGAATAGTAGGTAACCCCTGCCTCGCATACATATCTCTAGCATTCACCTTTACCTTGTCTCGCCACTCTCTTGCCGCCTCTCTGAAGTAGAACGCAGCTTGTTCCACTTTCATCTCATCCGGGCAGTGCACCAAATCCAGGATGTTCTTCATCTCTCTGTGCCAATTATCCAGAAGAATTGGCTCCCCGGTCCCCTTGTACTCTTTTGGGTTAAACCTCGCTATGTAGCGACTAATCTTTGAATGATCAATATCCTTATCCTTGCCCACTATCTTTAAAGCTTCCGTAAGAGCATCTTGGTGCTCCAACATCTTAACTATGTCATCGGTGGTCATGCTCTCAGCTCTAGCATACAGGGCGTTTCTCTTAGGCGGCATCTTGAAACTATATAAGAAAAGGTAGATATATACACGCATACTTTAACTCAAGCACGTATATAGCCTGCACAGACCCCACTCGATCGAGTACCAAGACCCACTCGATCGAGTTTAGGCTACTCGATCGAGTGCCCAACATACTCGATCGAGTGCCTCGACTCCAGAACCTAATCAGACCTCCTTATCATAAACATACTCGACCAGCTGACATGCCACTCGATCGAGTCAGACCCACTCGATCGAGTCAGACCCACTCGATCGAGCACCTCACCTACTCGATCGAGTGCCCCCCACTCGATCGAGTCATGCTGACTCGTATACACTACCCGCATGTTATCTCACTCTCCCACCTTATATACATTACTATACTTTCAATGATATAATAAATATTCATGTATTTCTAGCAACTCTTTATGCAACCAACAAACACTTCCTTCATGTTATTGAAATGCCATATTATAAACACCCAACATCCTTTTTCATTCAATTCAACATATAAAACACGTCTCCTTCAAATTTTATCCATACTTCCAATTCTCCACATCTAACATCCAACAATTCACAACACATGCTATTAGGTACACATAAGACCAAAAGACAACACATACGACCCTGACACGTACTCCCATGTGACCGGTTTAAAATTGCAGGGCGAGTTCGCGACTTTAGGACGTCTCCCAAGCCTTTGCATTAGCTCCCACAACTTCTTCCCCGTGTTCATTTTAATTGACTCCCTATGTTCATTAGATTCATTGGTTACAGGTTTCAGGATCGTCGCTCTGATACCACTTTGTGACACCTCCATACTCCGAGTGCCTTACCAGGACCACTCATGTATAAGAACGTCACCATCTCGGTTTCCCGAGGCAATGATAATCAAATGACAATAAAGAAACATAATTTAAATAGCCAAACTTTTAAAAGTGATTACAAACCAAATCCAAACTGACAAACGGTGCAATACACGTTCTCAAAAATCAAATGTCTAAACAACTAAAATATGACAGCGGAGGACTCTAATCAGCTCGTGGTGACACATCCCAGCTAGCCCAAATGCCTCTCGTCAAACCTGCTCAACAACTGCTCACCATCCCCGAATGGATCACCAAAGTTTTTAAAATAATTAAACGGGGTCAGTACTAATCACACAATACAATCACAAAAAGACAAGAATCAAAACAGCTCAATCGTCACATCAACCCGAACTCCATCACCAACTCCTCAATATTGACTACACACTAAAGTGTGTAGCCCTGCCAGAGTACCCATCGCAACAGGTTACTCCTCGCCATCAGTGGGGGACCGCAGCCGTTCCCACCTAAGCCCCGCTCATCTCCATCGAGCGATAAACCCAAGTCCATTAATGTGCACATCCCTTCTGTGGCGGGTTCCATAGAAGGCAAACCATGGGCGTGAAGCCACTCCCCCAAGTAACTCCACTCAGCCAGGGATGCACCCCGAAGATCACAGACAGATACAATCAACAATAATCAATAATGATAAGATCCAACAACCGTCACAGTACCAATATTATACTTTAACAACAATCACAACCAAATCACCAATCCACATTATGTGACTAATACTGAGTAGGGAAACCCTACCTGGAATGCAAACATAAGCAGATGATCTTATCAGCTGTCTCAAAACCCTTCCTCTACGAATCCTCCTCCTATCACATAATCACATAATTACTAACAATACAACTAATCACAAAAACCCCCAATCCCATAAATTAGGGCTTAAACAAAGTCAATCAACTGCTATAAAATTGATATGTAGGACTTACCCTCGACGCAAGAATCACAAGGACACAAAGAACAACGAAATCCGACCTCTCAAGCTCCAGGATTTGACAATAACGCGGATGAAGAGAACAACGTAGTTTTAAATCTCCTTTGAGTGAATTAGAATTATGAAAAGCGTTTAGGGAAGAAGACGATATAAAATATATATGCTAAACCGCGTCATTAACAAAACCCGTCAAAATATTACCCGTCAACTGAGCTACTCGATCGAGTGCCAAGGCTACTCGATCGAGTACCCTACAGGAAGACTACTGTTTCGTATCCCAAAACACCCTTACTCGACAGAGTAAGGCCCATTCGATAGAGTACCCAGAGACTCATAAAACCGTAGTATTACATATTCGATGTTTGGGGTATAGATTATCAAGGACCGTTTTCTTCCTCAAAAGGGAATCAATATATTTTGGTCGCCGTTGATTATGTCTCTAAATGGCTAGAGGCAATCGCTACTCCAACAAATGATGCTCGTGCCATGATCAACTTATTCAAGAAGATCATATTTCCAAGGTTTGGTGTTCCAAGAGCGGTCATTAGTGATCGTGGTACTCATTTTGGTGAGAAACCACTTGATGCCTTATTAGAGAAGTATGGAGTCTATCATCGAAGAAGCTTGGCTTACCATCCACAAACTAGTGGCCAAGTGGAGGTTTCTAACCGTGAGATCAAGTCCATACTCGAGAAAGTTGTTGCCAAATCACGAAAGGATTAGAGTATGAAGCTCGATGATACCTTGTGGGCCTACCGTACCGCATATTAGACACCTATTGGTACCTCACCGTATAGGTTGGTGTATGGAAAGGCATGCCGTCTTTCCATTGAGATGGAACAAAAAGCTTATTGGGCGGTTAATGAGCTTAACATGGATCCAAAATTGAGTGGAGAAAAGCGGTTGTTGCAACTTAATGAACTCAATGAATTCCGCTTACAAGCTTATGAGAGCTCCCGTCTCTACAAGGAGAGAACAAAAAGATGGCATGACAAGAAGATATTGAATAAAGAATTTCAAATTTGTGATAAGGTGTTGCTATTCAATTCCCGTTACAAGCTATTTCCGGGAAAGTTACGATCACGGTGGACCGGTGCATATACCGTCACAATTGTCAACAAGTTCGGTTCCGTTGAAGTGATAACCACCAAGGGCGAAAAATTCAAAGAAAATGGCCTTCGTTTGAAGCTCTACCATGAGAATATGGTCGTTGGTGTGATAGAGGAAATGACCGTTCAACCTCTACCAAAGAAAGCTTAAACCGTCTCAAGCTTTCACGTCGTGCGGGATGTTAAACCAGCGCTTCTTGGGAGGCAACCCAAGCTTTTTATTTGCTTTTATTTATTTTTGTTTTTATTTTTCTGCAATTTATTGTTTTACGTAGATTAGTAATAAAATACTCGACTTGACGATATTTCTTTTTGTGATTTTTAGGTGAAAATGAAGAAAAGGAGGTTTATAAGAGAATCTGGCATGCTTCCCCATGTAAGAACCCCATTAGGGGACGTGGTTTTCAAGAAACAGAACAAAATTAAAAAGTAATACGGAAGAAAGTCAAAAAGCGAAGAATGCGTCAACCCTGATCATGGTTGCCAGCCCCGACCCTCGCGGTTTCGTGTTTTCTTGGCAGCTTTATACGGGTAAGTAAAAAAAAAGAGATAGAATTCATTCTATCATACTCAAACCCGACGGTACCTATTTCTCCCTTCTCTCTATCATTTTTCTTCATTTCTTCGCCTACAATCACAAGGAACATCACTTTCTTCATCAATTTTGCAAGAATCAATCAACCATTAACATCAATAGGTAAGTTTTCTTCCCTTTTCTCTTTAATTTCATCAATTTCAGTCAATTAAATCGAATTATGCAAACCCTAACTCAATTTAGGGGAATTTGATTTTGTGCTTTTTAGTACTAGAAATTGATTGTAGAATGCTTTACTCATGTTTGTAGTATGAATTAGTTCACTAATTCGTTCTATTATGTCTATTTGGATGAATTTTGGTTTGCCTTAAGATGAATTTTTGTCTTAAATTTCAGAAAAATGGCACCACCAAGAAGACCTCCTACCCAAGGTGCTTCTAAAAGGAGAAGAGGTGAGGCGGAATCTTCCCATGCTGCGGAGGATGTGCAAATGGAAGAGGTCCCGGAGTGGCAAGACCCGGATTTTCCCGGAGTGATCTTCAATTCACATATAACAATTGGGTCATCCTAAAGAGCAAAAGTATGAAACCAACCAAATTTATCAACCAAGCTTCTTTAAACAACATTGGAATTGAGAAAAATGTTAAAGCATTGTTTAAAAGTCTTGGTATGAAGCATTGTTATACAATGGATTATAAGACTTTTCCCGAACTCACCCTTGAGTTATTAAGCTCTTTTGAGTTTCATAGGTCTAGAAAACCCGGTTTTGTGCTTTTTGTGACCTTCCGATTGTTTAATGATGACCATAGAATGGACCTAGCGGATTTTGCCAACATCTTCCAATTGCCTCACAAGGACTTACCTACCGAGTTACCCGACTCTTACAATCCCGTTTTAACATGGAATTCCATTTCTCACTACCCCTTTCAAAGTTAGGACCATTGCCCTCATCAATATATACATTACCCCGACATAAGGGTTTGGCAAAGGTTTATGGGATGGACCTTTTTTGGGAGAAATGAGCCTCCCTCGGTGAGGAAGATTGAGGTAGAGATTTTGGGTGCATTCTTGAATGTTAATGGTGATGATGCTTGGGGAATCAATATCCCCTACCACTTTGTGGTTCACTTGACCAAACAATGGAACCCCAAAAATAGTTGTATTGTCTTGGGGGGTTTGGTTACTAAGATTGCACACCACTTATGTCGATTCAACCAAGAAAATACCAACTTGAGACCGTTGCTCGTGTCTAGGGAAAAAGAGGTTGGGCTTGATTATGAATATTTTATTTCTTGTAATTGGTTTAGGGATGCTCACCCTAACATGGTTTGGAAGATAGGTAGGCAAGACTCCATTAGTCTACCCGGAGAAAAGAAAGAAATTAAGGCTTTAGTCCACACCAAGCCTTATCATGGGAGTGCCCCTTTTACTAAACCTACTTACCATTTGGACCTAAGAGGTGAGCCACGTATCACCGTTGAGAAGCGTAAGGGAGGTCAACCCTCCCAAGCACGTCACTCCACCTCTAGCATTCATTCACCCTCGAGCCTTGAAATGATGGATATGATGCGGGAATTAAGCTTAAGTGTTAATACCATTCGTGATGACCAAAGACTTGCATTACATCCCATTTATGATCATTTTGTAAGGCAAGGAGTAATCCAACCCGAGGGGCCGCACCCTTCTTTTTATACTTATCCCCCGGGTGGATTTCCTCCTTAGCTTGTACTCCCCCTCCCCCTCCTCCTCCTAACAATGATGCAAGTACTTTTACTACATATGCACCCGGTCCGGATTTTTGTGGTTCGGATTATGGTGTTGAGGCATTACAAGGAGGCTATGAAGGTTATGGCGGATATGGAGGGTATGGTGGGTATAGTAGTTATGGTGATGGTCTTGGTAGTGGCCACAACATTGGTGAGTATATCACTCCTCTTCAAGAGGATGATTCAAGTGGAAGTAGTCAACAAGGTGAATCACGTGGTAGTGGTAAGAAGAAGAAAGGAAGAAAGAGGTTCAACTTTTGGCCATTTTCTTAGATGGTTGATGAAGAAATCCCCCGAATTCATGCTAGCTTGGGGGGAGGCTAGCAAGTCGAGTAAGTTTTTATTTGCTTTGTATTTTAGTTTAGGTCTTGCAATCCATTAAACATGACCTCTAGTCCTTCTTATTTTGTGCTTTGAGCCATTCTTATGGTTTCGTTGGGTAGATTTAATTGTTAGCACAATGAGGACAATGTTATGTTTAGCTTGGGGGAGATTGCATATGCATATAGTGTAGAAAATTTGAAAATTTTTGAGAGAAATTTTTGCTTTGTGCTTGCTTGTAGCCTACTTTCCTCTTTGATTATCCTATTTATAGCTTTTGGCTAATGATTTATTCTTTTATGATGGGATAATAGCTACATGGGAATGTCTTGACATAGTAGGTGAGAGATGGAGAATGAACCGAAAAGGCTTGATCTTGACTTTTGGCGAGCTACAAAATGGTAAGGTAGAGCCTCTTTAGACCAATGCATCCATATCCGGTCTCTCTTAGGTGAGTGTAGGTGTCTCCTTATGATGTGTGTTTCATCAAAACGCACAAGTATGGTTCTCATGTCATCTCTTGGTAAGCATGCTTTCATTTGTTTTAGCATTTTGGAGCCATTCACTTGAATATATTTGCCTTCTTGACCCCTTCACAAACATTTTTCCCTAGCTACATTATAACTTGCCTACCTTGTTGAGCTAGTAGCTTTGTTTGTCTTGTTTGGGTGCTCAATTGGGATTTGTTTCAAAGTTTGAAAATCATGTGAGCTTGGTCTTAATGCTCAAGGAAAAAAAAAGTGAAAAAGAAAAGTGATGAAAAAATGATGGAAAAATGAGAATGAAAAGAAAAAAAGTTGAGAAAAAAAGAAATGAAAAAGCATGAAATGGAAAAAAGAAGTATGAATTGAAATGAAAAAAAAGAGAAGAAGAAATTGATGTGAGAAACTCTCAAGCATTATTCATATATTTTGGAGAGTTTTCTTATAATTTGAATTACAAAATTTGGATTCCAAGCTACCTAGGATGCCAAGAGTTAGGTCTTAACCGGGTGATTAATTGCTCAATTAATCACCCACATAGGATTCTCCAAGCAATTAAGAGGAGAGTTAAGGTAAACGGGCTGGAAATACACGACCCCGATCGGGGCCCCCATCCCCGATTGGGGTTGCATGTCTCTAGCTTGTTTACGTTTCACTCCCTTCCCCTATATAAAGGCCACTTCATAGCTTATGCATCTCATTTTTACGTGTCATATACTTACAATAGCCTTAAGCATTATAATTCTCTCAATAGTTTTCTTATTTTAGATTTCAATATAAGTTAAGCTTGTAGTTATCAATATTTGGTCCTTAATACATTTCAAGCATTTGGTTTTAATTTGTTTCTTCCATACAAGTTCATTTCTATTAAGGTTTTTCTATTTCTAGTTTACATTTTACATTTTACATTTCTATTTAGTTTATGCATAGTTTATTATTAGTACTTTAATCACATTACATTAGCTTTATTTCTTTTACATGTTATATCATTTAGTTTAAATAAATCATGCAATCATGTTTAACATTTCTTACAATATAGTTTATAAATTACACTTCAATATGAGTAGCTAAATTTCCTAGTCTAAGGACTAGGGGAGCCATGCAAAATCAAGTATATAACATGTTAAAATAGGTTGATAATAATATTGTTCAATTGTTTCTATCACATATTTGCACCATAATGTTTAATCTTTGTTTAAGGCCTTATCCATAGATTAAGTTTGTTCATTTATTCTAAAAGTCGAGAGACACGGAATCGAATTAGACAAATCATGTGTAGTAGGACGACCTAGTCATGGACGAGAGATTCTCTAGGACCCGATCTATGGTTGATACTAATGCCGTAAGGTGGGTGTCTCTAAGCTTAAGCAATTGATAATGTTTTTAATACCGAGTTTAACATAATTATATATTTACCTTTGCATATTTGACCCGACCCCCTTAGACTCTCTTTTATTATATAGTTTACATCACAATTTTTATTAGTTATCAAACCAAACAAACAAACCCAAAACGAAATCGATCTTGATAGAAATCTTCCCATAGCATTTCACAACGCAATTCCCGTCTCCTTGTGTTCGACCCCTATTGCTACATTAATTTGTGTCTAGGGTAATTATCTTTGAATAGGTACACGATAAGCCTATCAGGAAGCGCTTTGATGGTATCATTTTTAGAAATTTTATGGAGCTAACGAAATCAGTTAGTAAATATGAGCAAGTATTGAGTGAAGAAAGTCAACAACGGTATAAAGCGTTCAATTGTGTTACCATTGAACAAGAGGATGATTTATGTGAAGTTAATTTAGCAGAAATGCAAAAAAGGCCTCCTTTTCAATTTGCGCCATTAGAAAAGAAAGAAGTTTCGGCTAGTAAGGACATGAAAAATACTAAAAACGCCTCTATACCTTTGATATAACCAAAGGAGAAAAACTTTTTAGGCACCTGCATGCAAATAATATTATTAAAATTAAAGGAAATCGGAAGATTCCTTCAACGCATGAACGTAAGGGAAAAACTTTCTGTTTATGACATAACGCTAGATCTCATGCTACCAATAATTGTTTTGTGTTTAGAAACGTTTTGCAGGATTTGATTGATAGTGGTCAGATTTTGTTTTCAAGTGGTGACAGTGTTAAAACGGATGATGATCCGTTCTCAGTACTGAACTTCAAATGTAATATGTTTGATCTCCATTCATTGCTAACAATTCCAAATTGTGATTGGAAGGAGGAGAGAGCACAACATTTTTTTGACCACTTGGTAGATAAGCGTTTGTTGGTTTTTCCGAAAGTGGACAGCGTGGAGATGAAAGGAATTTGCAAGTGGCATGTAACATTCCGTTTTGGTGGTTGATCTTGTTTGGCGGGTTGTCTTGGTATTGAGTTTGCTAGTGAGCGTTATGGAAGTAAGATAGAGTTGGCAACACTTATGTTGTTGGTATTCGATAGTATTATGGAGTTAGGTGAGTTATTTTATGGATGATGTTATGCTGTGAGCTGCATTGTTGAGATATGCGTTGTTGATTGAGTTAACATCGAGGATATAGGATTTGAGTTGAGTGATGTTGGTTGGCTGAGTGGCATGTGGGTATGCTATGTAAGTATGGGTTTGAACTTCGAGGACGAAGTTTGTTTTAAGGAGAGAAGACTGTAATACCACGGTTTTCTAGGTCTTGTTATTCGGCCGAATAGGCCTTACTCGGACGAGTAGAGCGTCGTGTGTTTTCTGGTCAGGCTACTTTCCAGGAACACTCAGACGAGTAGTGTAATACTCAACCGAGTTGATGTGACTCATATTTGAGCACATTTAATCCCGAATTTACCTCGTTCCCATGCTTTATAGTGCTAATTGGGTCATTTACTATCTTTAGTTTCCCATTTTGCATATTCTTTGAGGTTTTGTCCCCCTTGGTAGGAAAGAAGTGCTAACCTTGCATTTACATGGCGAAATGGAGCTAAATTGATCGCATCTAATGACCAAGCATCAAGGAGAAGACAATACTAGAAAGCCTAAGTAGATATTAAAGTGAATTGGGCAATGTTGAAAGGATCCTTGCATCCTCAACACGATCCTTGCGGATTGTTGGGGAGCAAAAAGAAGAGAAGCTGTCTGTCCCAGAATCCGAGCGGATTTCCCACAATCCGGGCGTCTCCCAACACCACAATCCGGGCGTCTTGTGCCCAGGACGAGCCTCCTACAGCAGCTCAAGCCGAGCGTCTCATCTGTGATCCGCTCGGATCACAACTCAGAACCAACCGTGCCACAACTCAAGACGCGCGGGACGAGCATATTGACGTGGGACTAGCAAGGCGGATATGCTCATTTCCCCCGAGAGGAGCATTTCCTTAACTTTTTTCAAGGGTCTTAATAGTCATTTAATCCCTTAGTAACCCTAATTTTTGTACTTAATCTTTAGTATAAATACCCCTTTGTACTACCTAGATTAGCATCAATTCCTAATCAATTTTTAGGCTTCCTTAATCAATCTTTATTGTTCTCTTAATCTACTCTTAATCATCTCAAATTAGTTGTAATACAATTCATCAATATTAATCACATCTTAATTTCTTCTTAATTTCTCTATTGTTCATCATTTATTTTGGGTAATTAGAAGATCGTTTGAGTTTATTGAGAGATTGACAACCTTCCATCAATCATCAAGTACTTCTATTATTCTTTCCTTTATTATTTTGGAATCTCCATAGGTATAATTCTCTTAACCCTTGTTTTAATTATTGTTAATATTTCTTACTTGTTCATCATGTTTTGCCTTGTTAATATGATTGACAACCTTGCTAGCATGTTAAACTTGATAATGAGTTAGTAGTTTCCTTAGCTAGGGTTAATGGGGAATTAGGGGAAACCAACATGGGGAATGATTCATGCTTAATCTAATATGTTTTCATAATTTATTCGCTTGCTTGTTGTGATTTCAACTTATGCACATGTTATGTTTGATGAAATGCGAGCCTATGAATCCTTGCATTTTTTATCCATCACCTATCTTTTCAATGAGGCTTGTAAGCATATAAACCAACTCATGCCTCATTAGACCATGCATATAGTTGAATAGGAAGAACTAAGTCGACTTGTAGGTGTTGTACAATCTTAACCAATTCGGCTCCGGGAACCAAACCTTCCTAGGGATTGTAAACTTATACACCAACTCAATCCCATCACAACAATAATCGCTTGTTTATAATTTGAGAATATGTTTGTATGATCAACTCCCATGAATCCCCTATGAACCCATGACACCCTAGTGCTTTTAATCAATTGTTTACATCTCCATTTATTTACCTTGATTTGTTTTTATTGTTGATTAGTTTTAGTTGATCTCCTACCTCAACCCTAAATTGTGACACCCTAAGACACGACCATTTGCAATTGAAAATCCTACATCAATACCCGTCCCTTGGGATCCGACCTTTACTTGCCTCTTTGCTAAGAGTAGTTTGTAGAGTTATAAATATTGTTTTGGTTGGTAGTTTTTGACGACAAGTTATAGCCACACCAAAAATGGCGCCGTTGTCGGGGACGGTGTTAACTTGATTTGATTTTTATTAATTGATTTACTTGTGTCTTTCTTTACCTTGGGGAAGTATAACTCCTCAATGTACTTCTCATCTTTTTCTCCTAGTGTACTTTACAAGATGGATATTATAGATTGTTTTGTTGAGGACAATATGAGCATCGCTTTCATCAAAGACCCTATGCAGGCATTGGAGGCCTTAGAAGCAAGTGAGGCCAAATATAAGCATTGGGAATTACAGTTAAATTGCTATGGGTCACAAGATGGGGGGTTTGATTATTGATTTCTAAACTAATAAAGGATTAAAGTAAAGAGAAATTAATTAAGAGCAATAAAAGTGAGAGAATTGTAAATAAGATGATCAAATAGAGAAAGCATGCAAGGATTTCGGTTCACCATGGTAGTCTATCGACTCGGCTGCAAATAGCCTAGACAATCTACTGTGAGATAGATAAGAGAAAGGTCCTTCCGGTCCACTTTCTATCCAAGATTTCCACTAACATAACTTCCATCCTCATTAGGGTAGTCGACTGTTCATAGTAGGTTTATTTAATCCAATCTTCCGATCCAGGAATAAATTTAACCAGATTAAAGGTAACTTAGAAGCGTGCACTCAACCAAGTCGATATTACAGTTAAATTGCTATGGGTACAGGTTCTCACAAATAAATCATCTAGTCTAGTCGCTATATCGTCACAATCCTACCATGGATTCCCTAATCCCGACATAAGAGAAATTAGCTACTCATATTACTAATGGCGTCAACACAATAATAATGAGTGTACTAATGAAAGGCATAATGAACTAACAATAATTAAGCATAAACTGATTAGGACAGAAATAATTAAGAAGAGACAAGGATTAAAGCAAACACAAATAATAAGATTAAGATTAAGGAAGAAGAGTATGATTACAATCTCAAGCAATCCGGAGTAAAGATCAATCCACTAAGCAAGCAAGAGATTAAAGGAAGAGTTTTAACAGTCAAAGAGTATGAGAGAAGGACAGCCTATGAGAAGAAGAGTAAAGATCAATCCACTAAACTTTATGGAGGCCTGGGGATAAATAATAGCCATGTTTGGAATATTGCTAGCATTGGTAAATACTCTTGGTGGGTTGCTAATAAGAAGGACAGCCTATGGGTGAAATGGATTCACCATTTATATGTCAAGCAACATGACTGGTGGAATTACTCTCCTAATATCAATTCGAGCTGGGTTTGGCGCCAAATTTGCAAAGTGAAAGATAAACTGAAGATGTGTTTGGAATATCAGACCTGGCTCCTGTCACCTTATTCCACTCAGAAAACCTATGACTGTTTAATGGGTACCAGAGAAAAGGCTAGTTGGATACCCTTTGTTTGGAACCGTGTATGTCTCCCTAAGGTCAATTTCATTAATTGGCTTTATGCTCAGAATAGACTTCTCACTAAGGTCAGATTACTGAAGTTTGGTGTAATTTCTGATGGTTTCTGTTGCCTCTGTGCGCATGCTCAGGAGTCCCAACAGCACCTTTTCTTTGATTGTCAATTCAGTGCCCAATGTTTGAGTCTGGTTAGACAGTGGCTGGGTGTGACCTGGTCTTTTTCCTTGGATTGCATTCTGCGTAAACGTTTTAAGAGTTTACTGCAGAAGCAGGTCTTAATGGCTAGTTTTGCATGCTTGGTGTACTTAATTTGGCTGAGCAGGAACACGGCTAAACATGACAGTATGATCCCTCGTCCTGCAAGGATTCTTCTGCAAATTCAGAGTATGATTAAATTCAGAGTGCATGCTTTGGAGACTCAGGCTCCTCTGAGAACCCGTGAATGGTTAAGTGCTAGAGGCTTGCTTACTTCCTAATGTTAGATTTGTACTGCAGCTAGTAGAGTCTGTTTTTAGGGCCTTAATTTATTTGGTCCTTCTATGATTGTAACCTTGTATTTGATTTGATGAGCTTAATGAGAATTTTCACATTCTACCAAAAAAAAAAAAGAGTATGAGAGAGAGATTAGGTGTTTTAGAGATGAAAAAGCGTACTAATGACCTAATTAGTGAATGCTTAAATAGGAAAAACAAAGGTTTTACGAAATAAATCCAACACGGGTTACTTAAGCCCGCCTAAGACTAAAACCTCTCGATCGAGTGAACTCAAACCACTAGATCGAGGTCTTCTCCAGCTTTTCCTCTCGATCGAGCAAATAAAGCTCTCGATCGAGGACTTCCAGTAATCAGCATTTCGATCGAGTAAACAAAAGTGCTCGATCGACCTCTCGTGTCCTCCAAACCACTCGATCGAACCAAAAGACTTCTCGATCGAGTGCTTTTCTTCAAAGTCAGCTTCTAATTCGTCTTTGACCGCTTCCTTGACCATCCTTCACGCACTCCAAGGCATGACTCTCGCTCTAACATCTCCGTCTCCTCACTATGCATGCTAAATAGGACGAATAGAGTATGGTTTCACCACTTTCAGGTTCATTCCTGCAATTTAGACAAAACAAACCAAAGTAGCCAATTTGGGGCATATTGCAATACATAACAGCACATAAATGCATAGAAATACGTGCAATATAAGACTAAAAATGCTATATAAAATGCACGTATCAAATCTCCCCAAACCGGACCTTTACTCGTCCTCGAGTAAACTAAATGTAAACTAATGGAATGTAAATGAAAACTTAGAGCTAGCTATAACTTGTCTACTTGAACCAATTTAATGCAAACAAAAATCAACAGTTATAGCTACAACAGTCAATACGCAAACGAGTTATAAGATGTCCATAAATAAAGCTGACCTATCGACCTTGCAAGACCAACAAAATCGGACTCTCACGTGGTCACTCTTCTCTCATGAAGCAAAGGGTGAATTATATATGTATAAGAGAGAAAGAGGAACAATCACTCTCCTAAACTGCGACCTACATAACATGCATGCAACAAAAATGATGGACGATTCAAGTACTATGCATACACTCCAACCAACAATGTCCGTCACAGCCGAGGGCTTACAAATAGTATCGGAAAGTGAGGTTCAGGTGATAAAAGGCAAAACAAATTATGGGAATCCGAAGGTAAAGCGTCAAGCTAGCTCCTAAACAAGACCATATAAGACCATCCAAATCCCAACTGACTGAAAATAAAGCACAAGTGCCCTTCACGGCACAAATCTCACTAACCAAATACATTATCTCCTCAAAAATGTATGAATAAGAACAGAGGAGTAGACCGTCACAAACTTCCCTTTTTTAATACGGTCATGTTTTCAATTCCAATCAAATTTTTCAATCTTTTCTTTCCTTTTCTCTTTTCTTTTCTGCCCGTGTGATTTCAACTTCTTTTTTCATTTTTTTTTCTTTTTTTTTTCTTTCATCACACGTTTTCTCTTTTTTTCTTTTTCATGTCTTTTTTTTCTCATTTTTTTCAATCATCCTTCCTCATTTTCCACCAACTCCAAACAACAAAATTGAGCCAAACTCGCAACATGGATCAACATACCACAAATGACACACTAAACTAGCTTGACTAGGCAGGCTTAGTTTTGGGTGTAGCTAATGGGTCAAAAATTCTAAATTTGGCTTAAGTGAAGCTAAATGGGTGAAAAATGTACGAAAGGGAAATTTGCAAGCACCTCCCTGCATGTGACGCCGACCACAAACTCGAATGTATGCATTTGACGAGAAATCGAATGTCATAAATGTGCAAAAATGATAAACATGCTATGCAAGGAGTACTACTCTCAATTCCTATGTAAACCGGTCATGAATGTCACCAATTATATGGCTCTAGAACTCAGAAATTATAGAGTAGGTTGCCAATTTATCAGGTCAAGTCTACACAGTCAGCTAAATTTGAACAAAAACTCGTAGATATGCGTAAGACTCAGCTAATAACTGTCAATAAAGTGCAAGGCTCAAGTAAAAATGACAATTTACAGTGCAATATCATCACGGAAATCAACCGTTTCGACTCAACCTATATGCAAAATGAAACGTGAATATTTTATTATTCTTTTGATTTTTCTAATTTTTTTTTTGGATTTTTGTGATTTTTTGAAATAAAAGAGAACAATGCAAGCAAAAAATACAAACGTAAATGCAAAAATAAATGCGAATGCAGACTCAAATGATGCATTACCCTCCCCAAACCAACACGGACAACGTCCTCGTTGTCCTCCAGCATACACCAGCAGATAAATACAGGGGAACGAGAAAATACAACCGATAAATGCATGAAAAACAATAAATAAAAAAGAAGACAAAAGAAATAAGAGAACAAGAATGTACATACAAAACACGAATTTCCCCAAACCAGCCAGAAAACTGGGGAAGTGAGTAGACCAGTAGCTACTCGTAAGCCTCGTCCTCCACCGTGAAGTCTGGGTCCACCTCCTACTCTCTCCTCTTCGCCTCCTTAGCCTGAGTACGCGCCTTCTCCTCAGCTGTACCCTCCTCCTCGTCACTGGCTGGCTCTAGGTACCCCTCAGGTAGGTACCGGTAGAAAGACGGGTGTGGCCAACCCTCAGGAACGGGGCGTCGTCGCATCATGTGATACTTGTATAGAGGGAACAAAGTAAGAGCTATGTCCCGCTCCCTACGAGCCTGCCTGCTAAGAAGCTCAAGCAACAAACTGTCACGGTGTCCTTGGTCAAGGACCGCGGACGCCTCAAAGGGTGGAGGAGGAACAAAATTAGCCGGGTAAATGGGTTGTGTCTGGTCGGGCGCAGGAGTAGGAGTAGGGATCGCGGTAGGAATGGCCGTCGAAGTCTGGCCACCTGTAGAAGGTGTGGATCCCTCTCCGGTCTCAGGTCTCTTCCGCTTCTTAGAAGCGGACATGGTAGGAGGTGGACCAAGTGGGAGGTGGTACATGGTTAGTGGTGGAGGTATCCTGCCCCTAACAGTGGGCAGGGGAACGAGACGAGGCAGAGTGGTGCAAGGTAAGGGTACAGACAAGGAACCGCAAATCTTCCATGTCTGATGGTCAGAAGTAAGCCAAGTCATAGACAGCATAGCTGCCAGGTCAAGGTACCTATCAGTGTCTAGGTGCTGTAGGTCACGAGGAAAGTCGGGGAAGATAGAACGGGCAAGAAAAGTGGCTATGCCACCGCAAACAATGGTGCCCGTAGTCTTCTGCTCCACCGTGTGAAAGTACTGGGCGGTCAAGTAAGCAATGTTAAGCACAAAGGGTCCCTCACTGTCAATGTTCAGGTACCCACCTAGAATAGACAGCTCAATGTTGTTCACATTGTTAGGTTCTTTACGGCCAAAGAAGGTCCCACCAATGAGACGCAAGAAGTAACGGGCTGGGGGGAAGGTGGACCTGAGCGAGCTTGCGCTCCTCGTAGCTAGTCTGTGCCAAGGTCCTCCACAACTGGCGGATGACCTTCCTAGGAGAGGCATTGTCACTTGTAAAAGAAATACCTAACCTAGTACCAAACTCCTCTAAGGTCCAAGAAAAAGTCCGGTTAAATAACCGGAAGGAAACAGAAGCACAGGTTGGGTCAGTGGCATAGGCGCCAGAAAAGAAGGTAAAGGAGCTGAAAAACTCAAGGGCCAGCTCCCTGTAGGTCAAGGCACACATGGTAATCAGCCCCGTCATCCCCGCCCCTCTCAAAATCTCAAGTACGGGCTCGTAAATACTAACCTATCAAGTGACTTACGACACAAAAACTTTGTAGACAGAAAATCACAGCTCGTTAAGGCAAATAAATGAGTACGATGAAAAGCGTTAACGAAAATTACCTCGGGGTAGTCGGGATACGGGTCGAGTGAATCATCAACTCGGATAGTGACACGGCCAGCAGAAGATGTAGATCGTCCGTGACCCCGACCTCTAGTACATGCAGAAGAAGCCCGTCCAGTAACGGGGCGAGGTACTAAGGCAGCCCGGTAAGCAGCTGTGACAGTTGGTGACCACGCAGCAGGGGTGGTCACCGTACCAGACGTAGAAGGTGTAGCTGTACGAGTAGAAGCAAAGGCACAGCTAGTAGTTGAGCTAGCTGAGACGGAGGCAGAAACAGAGCTAGCCGCGACAGAGGCGGAACTAGCGATAGCAACAGTAGTAGCAGTAACAACAGCAGCTAAAACAGGGGTAGTAGCAACGGTACTAACAGTCGAAACGACGGTGGTGACAGCAGGGACCATCGTCTCAGTTGAGGATAGAACAATGGTCAAACTAGTCGAAGGCAATGAACTACTTTCCATCCTAATCAAGTAAGCAAGGGGGAATAACAATCAATTAAACAAATAAACCACAGAATCCCCAAAACAGTCGGATTTTTCGAGCTAATTTGCAAAACCCTATTCCCTAATTACTCAAATAAATTCGAAACAATCAATAGATTAACAAAAGAGCAAAAGGGGAAACTTACTTGATCAATAAACCCACAAAATAAGCAAGAAAATCGACTCAAATTGATGCAAATGATGGATTTTCGAATGGAAAATCCGCAAACCCTAAATCCCAAAATCAACCGCAACAAGGACGAAATTTAAGGGGAAAATAGAGGGCAAGTGTCGAATTAAGCACAAGGATTAAAATGTGGGTGTTGGATTTGGTATTTGGGCAAGAAATATGGAGGATTTGGGGTTATTATCGCAAAAGAGGAAGAGCAAATGAAGAATGAAACAAAGTAATGAAAGAATAGAGGTTAAAGAAATAACTTCCTGTGTGCAAATAGCAAATCCACTCGATCGAGTGATTTAAAATCACTCGATCGAGAAGTCGGGCCTTCATTTCACTCGATTGAGCATAATTCCACTCGATCGAGAACTCTTCAATTTTGTTATTTCGATCGAGCAGTAGAAACCTCTCGATCGAACCTTTCTCCTGGGCATTCCTCTAGATCGAGTACAAAAAGTACTCGATCGAGTTCTTTTCTCGTGTAAATCATCCCAATGCAATATAAATTCCCCAAACCTGCATAAAAACACGCAAAAATACATCCCGACAATACCAAATCACACAATACGCAGTCTATAGTCTTTTCTAGCTAAGCTAAATAGTCTAAAAATGCAATAAAGAAGTTCGACGGAAATTTAAAGTTTTACAATTTGTTACAATGAGGCATTCCCCGCTTAATTCCTAAAACATTTCAGTAGCACAAAGGAGGGCTTCTGACGGGAGGAGGTCCCTTCAGCATCTTTGACCGTCCTCTTCGATTTCCATGAGCTTGAATTTGAACCAGTATAGGGTGAGTAGTTGACGTCCACGTATGCACGAACTTCCTTTGTTCCTTTGTCTTTCCCATCAGCTTTGACATCGGCATCTCCATTATTATTGACTTTATTCGCACTTTGACCGTTGACAACTTCGGCGTCTATTCCAGCTGTACATGCAGCAAGGAAAACAGAAGAATGTTACTCCTTTTCGCTCTCAGTCTGAGGCGGAGGGGTTACAATAGCAGCACAAAATTCAACATTCTCAGCCGAAGTGTCTATATCTGAGTCAGTAGAGGATAGGGCATTGCAAGGTTGAGCTTGCATGGGAGCCCTACGAGATTTAAATTGATGAAAAATCAATTCTTCGTCTCCTACCTGAAACGTAAGTGTCTTACCCCCGACATCGATCACTGCGCGAGCAGTGAATAAAAATGGTCTCCCTAAAATAATAGGGGTGTGAGTGTCCTCGGGGATGTCAAGTACTACGAAGTCGACGGGGATAAAGAATATCCCGATCTTAACAGGTATGTCCTCTATAACTCCTAACGGCCGTGATATACTACGGTCGGCAATCTGTACGGTCATGTTAGTGCAATTAAATTTGGTCAAACCAAGTCTCTTAGCGAGAGACAAAGGTAAGACGCTCACGCTAGCACCAAGATCGCATAGCGCGTTATCAATCAAATGGGTTCCTATATGACACGGAATTGAGAAACTACCCGGGTCTGACTGTTTAGGTGGCAACTTATTTTGAACTAGGGCGGTCCCTACCTCAGTTAAAGCTACCGTCTCATGATCGTTTATATGCCTCTTACACGACAAAATTTCATTCATAAACTTTAAGTAAGAGGGTACCTTAGTCAGCAACTCGGCGAACGGAACAGTGACATGTAGCCTTTCAGGAGCTCGGCAAATTTTCCGAACTGTTGATTAGTTTTGGTGCTCTGTAATCGCCTTGGAAAGGGCACCGTAATAGGAATCTCGAGCTCTTTGTTCCTCTCTTCCAACGTCTCAGTAGGTTCAAGGCCTTTTTCACTCGATCGATTCTTTTTACCCCTCAATCGAGTCCTTTCAGGTGAGCTTTCACTTGATCGAACACTTTCATGCTCTCGCTCGAGTTCCTCTATTTTCACAGTGTTCGATCGAGGCAAAGTTCCACTCGATCGAACAGTTTCTTCAATATTTTCACTCGATCGAGTGGTTTTAACCTCTCGATCGATTCCTTGAATATCCAGATTACTCGATCGAGCACTAATTCCATTCGATCGAGTGCTTTCTTCAACATTTTTACTCGATCGACCACCAGAAATCAGTCGATCGAGTATTTCTTTCGTGCTTGGCATATTTTCAGCATTATACGCCTTTCCATCGTCAATAGTAGCTTCCCTCGGGTCTGATATGTCATCTAAAGTCGACAATTTTGGTCCTTCATAAGAACGACCACTTCGCTAATTAATCAAGTTTACCATCTCATTTGGATTCTTCTCAGATTGGGACGGCAGATGACCCGGTTTTGCTTGTGGATTGGCTTGCGGCCAACTGAGCAACTTGAGTTTCAAGTGACTTGATTGAAGCCTCCTTCTGTTGGTCACTTATCTGCAATTGCTTTGTCAATGATTGAATCATTGTCTTTAACTCAGTCAGCTCACTTACCCCACTAGAAGATAAAGCTCCTTGATGCGGCAGAGGGAAAGAAGGGGCTTTTGAAAGCCTTGTTGAGCTTTATGAGGAGGGACTTAAGCTTGCTGCTGCTGCGGTGGAGGAGTTGGATTAAGAACATTCTGACTTGTCCACCTCAAATTGGGATGGACTGCCCCTTGATTATTGTAATAGGAACCTCCTCCTTGCCTATATTGCTGAAAGGCAAGGACTTGTTATTTGTCTGTCAGACAGTCAATAGCAGTATGACCGTCATTGCTCCCACATTTGTCACAGGTGACAGTTTCCTGTCTAGTCAACAAATGAACGTCTGTTGATCACCAGCAGCTTGCATTTTTAATCTATCAAAACGAGCATTCATGGCTTCCAGCTGAGCCACGACCGCGTTATCGACCGAGTGAACAGTCTGAATTCCGTCCCTAGGGTTCCCATATTTAGCACAATGGGTCGCCATCTCCTCAATAATGCCCCATCCCTTATCGTCATCAATGTTCTTTTGAAATCTCCCATTAGATGAGGCGTCAAGTATAGTTCTGTGGTTGTCATACAACCCATTGTAGAACTGGTTGCACAAATACCACTGATCAAAACCATGGTGAGGAAAAGACCTCACCAACTTCTTGAATCGGCACCAAGCTTCATAGAAATTCTCATCAGGTGCCTGCTTGAAACTAGTAATCTTACCCCTCAGCTGATTAGTGCGTTGTGGAGGGAAGTATCTTTTGTAGAAGGCAAGTGCGAGAGTCTCCCAGTTGGTGATACCAAAGAAGATCCGGTCAAGATCGATCGACCACTCACGGCCGAGTCAGTCGATCGAGAGAAAAAAAGAAAAATCACTTCCTTTATCTTGTCTTGTGTTACTCCCTTAGTGGCGGGAATAGTAGAGCAATAGTCAGTAAAGACTTCCATATGCTTTCGCGGATCTTCACCCGCCACACCTCGATATAGGTTTCTTTCCACCAAATTTATGTAAGACGGACGGATATCGAACGTGTTACCGTCCTCAGTTGCGATATTAAAAACTTTAGGAATCGAGGATGCCTTGGGCTCTGAGTGACTTGCAATGTTAGGCATCTTTACTGGTTTGTTAACAGAAATGAGATTGTCTTCTTCACAAGACTGGTCTTCTGCAAATAAGAAGTGTTGTAGCTCGGGTTCGAAAGTACTCAAGTCTTCCTTTCGAATTTCTCTTTACAGACGGAGTCTATGCCGAAACAGTCTTTCTGGCTCAGGATCAGCTGGGACTAGTTCCGACCTGTTCGACCTGGGCATATACAACACTGAAAGAGATAAATGAGAACTATCTCAAGGAATAAAACGTTCCCTGAGACGGATAAAAATAAACGGAAACAAAAACAGATAGGGCTATTGCCTTCCCGGCAACGGCGCCAAAATTTGACAGGCTAATCGTATACCTACCAAAAATAACCAACTGGTCTCTAACTAATATAGCTAGGGAAATCGGGATCGTATCCACAGTGAGGCAAGATATCTGTTAAGGTCCGTCTATTAGGTCACAAAATGGGGGGTTTGATTATTGATTTCTAAACTAATAAAGGATTAAAGGAAAGAGAAATTAATTAAGAGCAATAAAAGTGAGAGAATTGTAAATAAGATGTTCAAATAGAGAAAGCATGCCAGGATTTCGGTTCACCATGGTAGTCTATCGACTCAGCTGCAAATAGCCTAGACAATCTACTGTGAGATAGATAAGAGAAAGGTCCTTCCGGTCCACTTTCTATCCTAGATTTCCACTAACATAACTTCCGTCCTCATTAGGGTAGTCGACTGTTCATAGTAGGTCTATTTAATCCAATCTTCCGATCCAGGAATAAATTTAACCAGATTAAAGGTAACTTAGAAGCGTGCACTCAACCAAGTCATTATTACAGTTAAATTTATATGGGTACAGGTTCTCACAAATAAATCATCTAGTCTAGTCGCTATATCGTCACAATCCTACCATGGATTCCCTAATCCCGACATAAGAGAAATTAGCTACTCATATTACTAATGGCGTCAACACAATAATAATGAGTGTACTAATGAAAGGCATAATGAACTAACAATAATTAAGCATAAACTGATTAGGACAGAAATAATTAAGAAGAGACAAGGATTAAAGCAAACACAAATAATAAGATTAAGATTAAGGAAGAAGAGTATGATTACAATCTCAAGCAATCCGGCGTAAAGATCAATCCACTAAGCAAGCAAGAGATTAAAGGAAGAGTTTTAACAGTCAAAGAGTATGAGAGTGAGATTAGGTGTTTTAGAGATGAAAAAGCGTACTAATGACCTAATTAGTGAATGCTTAAATAAAAAATACAAAGGTTTTACGAAATAAATCCAACCCGGGTTACTTAAGCCCGCCTAAGACTAAAACCTCTCGATCGAGTGAACTCAAACCACTCGATCGAGGTCTTCTCCAGCTTTTCCTCTCGATCGAGCAAATAAAGCTCTCGATCGAGGACTTCCAGTAATCAGCATTTCGATCGAGTAAACAAAAGTGCTCGATTGACCTCTCGTGTCCTCCAAACCACTCGATCGAACCAAAAGACTTCTCGATCGAGTGCTTTTCTTCAAAGTCAGCTTCTAATTCGTCTTTGACCGCTTCCTTTAACCATCCTTCACGCACTCCAAGGCATGACTCTCGCTCTAACATCACATCTCCGCCTCCTCACTATGCATGCTAAATAGGACGAATAGAGTATGGTTTCACCACTTTCAGGTTCATTCCTGCAATTTAGACAAAACAAACTAAAGTAGCCAATTCGGGGCATATTACAATACATAACAGTACATAAATGCATAGAAATACGTGCAATATAAGACTAAAAAGGCTATATAAAATGCACGTATCACCAACAAAGAACTTACTTATGATCAATCCATGTTGATACATGACATTCTTGTGGAAGCATCCCAATCCACTAAGGAGGAACAAGCAATCAAAGAACATACCACACAAGCCGAAGAGCTAGATGAATTTGTCATGGAATTTGAGTATGATGAGATTGGTGAGCTTGAGGAACAAATTGAATATGCCATAAGGATAGAGTGTATAATGGAAATGGAGAAAATCCTTAATGAACCTTCAATGGTGGAAAGTGAGGTACAAACTTCAACTCTAAAACCCCTTCCCCCAAATTTGAAATATGCTTACCTTGATGAATCTAAAACCAAACCCGTGATTTTTAATGATAAACTTGACGAGAATCAATTGGTAAGTTTGCTTAGTGTACTAAGGAAACATGAAAAGGCTATAGGTTATAGTCTAGATGACCTTAAGGGGATAAGTCCCGATTTTTGCATGCATAGAATTCATCTACAAGAGGACCATAGGCCCACTATTCAAGGGCAAAGGAGACTAAACCCCCATTTGTAATAAGTTGTAAAAATGGAAGTTATGAAACTACTTGATGCGGGAATGATTTATCCTATATCAGATTCTTTGTGGGTTAGCCTCGTTCAAGTGGTACCTAAGAAAGGAGGTACCACAGTGGTAACAAATGAAAAGAACGAGCTAATACCCACAAGGAAGATCACTGGTTGGCGTATGTGTATTGACTATCGTAAATTGAATTCCGCAACAAGAAAGGGTCATTTTCCCCTACCATTCATTGACCAAATGCTTGAGAGGTTAGCCTCTAACAAATTATGTTCCTACCTTAACGGGTACTCGGGATTCTTCCAAATCCCAATACACCCGGATGACCAACACAAGACTACTTTCACATGTCCCTATGGAACTTTTGCATATAGGAGATTGCCTTTCGGGCTATGTAATGCCCCCGCTACTTTCCAAAGATGCATGATGAGTGTTTTCTCCAATTATCTAGAAAACATAATGGAAGTTTTAATGGATGATTTTAGCGTTTATGGAAAAGACTTTGACTCATGCTTGCATAATCTTTCTCTTGTATTCCAAAAATGTGAAGATGTTAGCCTTGTTTTGAATTGGGAAAAATGTCACTTTATGGTCAACGAAGGTATTGTCTTGGGTCATTTAATTTCGAAAAAGGGTATCGAAGTTGACAAGGCTAAAGTTGAGGTGATAGAGAAACTCCCACCTCCCATGAATGTTAGGGGAGTAAGGAGCTTTCTTGGTCACGCGGGTTTCTATCGTCGTTTCACAAAAGATTTTTCAAAAATTGTGAAACCCTTCACTCAACTTTTGCTTAAAGATGCTAAATTCCAATTCACTAATGAGTGGGTTGAAGCCTTTGATAGAATTAAGGAAGCACTTATCTCGGCACCAATCATCCAACCACCAAATTGGGAATTACCGTTTGAGATCATGTGCGATGCAAGTAACTACGCCGTGGGCGCGGTTCTTGGCCAACGGGTAGGAAAGGCTTTACATGCTATCTAATACATAAGCAAGACTCTTGATTCCGCACAAGTGAACTATGATACTACCGAGAAGGAACTCCTTGCCATTGTCTATGCCTTAGACAAATTTCGCTCCTATTTGCTTGGATCAAAGGTGATTGTTTTCTCGGACCATCGTGCTCATAGACATCTCTTGATAAAGAAAGAAGCAAAACCAAGATTGTTGAGATGGATTTTTCTACTCCAAGAATTTGATTTAGAGATAAGAGACAAGAAGGGAGCCGAGAATGTGGTAGCAGATCACTTGTCAAGAATTCGATTCCATAGTGATGAGGGAGAGACACCGATCAATGACTCTTTCCCCGATGATATCTTGATGGCCATCCAATCACAACTTGAGAGACACACCACACCGTGGTTTGACGACTATGCTAACTACATTGTGGGAGGAGTCCTTCCTCCAAATTTGAATTACAATCAAAGAAAGAGATTCTTGTTTGAAGTAAAGAGGTATTTTTGGGACGATCCCAATATTTACAAGGAATGTAGTGATGGACTTTACCGAAGATGCATACCTCAATGGGAAGTTCAAGGTGTTTTGGAGGGATGTCATTCATCTCCTTATGGAGTACATCATGGAGCACGAAGAACTATTTCTAAAGTCCTCCAATCGGGCTTCTTTTGGCCAACCATGTTTGAAGATGCTAGAGAATTTATTCTCCATTGTGATCCAAGCCAAAGAACCGAGAACATTTTTGGAGAAATGAGATGTCACAACGAGGAATATTGGAGGTAGAAATTTTCGATGTATTGGGAATTGACTACCAAGGACCATTTGTATCATCTCAAGGAAACAAGTACATTCTTGTAGCTATTGATTATGTATCAAAGTGGGTAGAAGCAATTGCTACTCCAACCGATGATGCCAAAACGGTCACTAAACTTCTCAAGAAAATTATCTTCCCAAGATTCGGAGTCCCTAGAGCAATCATTAGTGATGGAGGGACATATTTCCATGAAAAGAAGCTCACCCCTCTCTTAGCAAAGTATGGTGTTCAACATAGAACCAGCCTGGGATATCATCCTCAAACAAGCGGTCAAGTTGAAGTTTCAAATAGAGAGATCAAACAAATTCTTGAAAAGGTTGTTAACAAGACTCGTAAGGATTGGAGTATGAAGCTTGATGACACTCTTTGGGCTTATAGGACGGCTTATAAGACTCCCATAGGAGCCTCCCCTTACAAACTAGTCTATGGAAAGGCATGCCATTTGCCAATCGAGCTAGAATACAAAGCCTTTTGGGCAATTAAAGTTCTCAACCTTGATCTCAAGTTAAGCGGACAAAAGAGGATAATGAAAATTTAAGAGTTGGAGGAATTCCGACTACAATCTTACGAAAATGCAAAGATCTACAAAGAAAGAACAAAGTTGCTCCATGACAAGAGGATTAGGCAAAAGGCCTTGCACAAGGTAGACAAAGTCCTTCTATTTAACTTCCGATATTGAATTTTTCCTGGGAAGTTAAATTCAAGATGGATGGGTCCCTATGTGATCACCGAAGTGGGAAAGTATGGCGACTTTGAAATAAAATCGGAAGATGGAAACAAGTTCAAAGTCAATGGTCAAAGGTTAAAGCCATATTATGAAGGAGCATTTATTGGAGAAGTAGAGGTCATCTGACTCGAGCCTCTCCCACCATGAAAGGACCATCAAAGAAAGAGTTTGGTGGATTCCTCTCCAAACCACCACTTGTAAATATACTAACCTATGTTACTTGTATTTTTATTACATCTACATTTAATTTTAATAAAAGCATGATTTTGGACATGAGAGTTGGTGAGGGAGTGGTATTAACTCTTTTGATGAATGAAGGATCTAGGAATTAAGTGAGGGGGAGCACTCTTATCAAAAGAGGGAAAGAAGAACACAAAGGAAGAGACCCCCATGGGTAGACCTGAGCCAGTGAAAACCAAAGGTAATCTGGGCGTCTCAGAGGTGTAATCTGAGCATCTCGACACTAAGACGCTCGTCTTGAGATTTCTGGACATGATAAATTGGGACTGTTTTACAATCCGAGTGGATTATGCACAATATGACCGTCTCCAACGAATCCGCTCGTCTCAGTGGAAATCCGCGCGTCCTTACTGCTGGCAAATATTATCATTCCTTGTTGTTTATGAATCCGCGCGTCTCAGCACAGATTGGGAATTCCAGATTGCACTGTCTATGGATCCGAGCGTCCTGTGCTCGATCCGCCCGTCTTATGAAGTACAAATCCGCTCGTCTTGAGCACGGGCCGCGCGTCTCCCTAGCGTGTTTCGCTCCCTCATTTTTTCGACAAATATAAAACTCCTTCCCACCACACATTTCATAACACCTCACCCTTCCTTTTTCTATAAAACATAAAACCCCCTCCCATATGACTCAAATCACATCTAAAGCACTCATTCACTCCTCTAAATCAAAAACCCCCCAAAACCTAGGTTTTCAAGAAAGATCTAAATTACAAAGAATATCTCCATATTTCTAAATCTACTTTTAAAATGAGGTCAAGAGGGTCCTTGCATTATCTCCCAATGGAAGGATTAGCAAGGATTTCACCTCGACGGGGACCCCTCTCCCAAATACCGTCCTACCTCATTCCAACAAATGCAAATCATGCCAATCAAGCAAATCAATCCCCACCTCCGACACAACCTCAACAACATGAACATCAAAAGAATGACAATGAGAAAATTGTTATCCCGCCTTACCCATTTCCGTACCAACCATACAACCATCCTAATCCCTTCATTCTCCCGAGAGACGACTTCGTCATGGGTATACTTCAAGCCATGCACAAAACCCAATATGAAGCAAGGATGGACAACTACTTCGCTCACTACCCACAATTCACTAATTGGGCCGCCAAGGGCACATAAGTGAAGAGGGAATGCTTCCCTCTTGGGCACAAATGGACTTACTTTTTCCAAACTCGTAAAATGTCGATGGTGGAACACATGGAGTCGGAGATGAAGGAGAGTCAAGTGGCGGTGATGCGGTGGAGGTCAACGGTGAGGGGGACGAGTTTATGGACTTTTGTGAGAGTGATGATGTACAAGAAGCCAGTGATCTTGGAGGGGACGATGACGACTATTGAAGATCTTCATGAGCTAGGTGGAGCGGGCATGAGGCACCCACCAAGGCCAAAGTGAAGTATTTCTTATCCCCCTCATTTATTTTTCATGACAAGAATTTCATGCTTTATTAACTTATTTCACAACTAATTGTTTCATCCTTGGGTGTCCTTGTAAAATTGAAGGACTATTTTTTCCACCTAGGCAATATTTGAGTGATGATAAATTAATTGCTCCCACCATGAAAAATCCAAAATGACAAGTTTAGTTTCATGCATAGCATTCTTGTGCATGAACTCCCCCATTCTTACTCGGTTTGGGGAAGTTTAAGCGTACGTATTGGGAGTTAATTTAAATTATGCTCTCCAACCAAACAAAAATTCATGCATCATATAGTATAGTTTATAATGCATTCACTTGTTTATATTTCATATAGCTTGCATTTAGAGTAGAAATCATGCATTCTCATATTAGCTTGCATAATTTCCTATCATATTGGTCATTGAGGACAATGCCCATACTAGTGTGGGGATGGAAAATTCTAACTTGACTTTTAAAACAAAAATGATAAAAATTGAAAAAATTTGAAAATACTAAAACATGTCTTTTTATTTCATAAACAAAAACCCATAAAAATCTAAAAAATTGAAGAAAACCAAAAATATGTTCATTCCTTTCTAGTGTAGAATTGTATATATTGTATATACTTGTTTGTTTGTTTATCTATCCTTCTTCACATTGATCGACTATACCACATCCGAGACATGAGGATCATGAAGATCGCATGGTATCATCTTTCCAATCTCTTTTTTCCTCTTTATGTTAATGACTATGTGGCTTTATTTTGATTGATGCGGTATGAAATAATGTGATTATAGGATTGCATTTAGCTTATATGGCATACTAGCTGGTACAAGCATATGCATTAGGTTGTATAAATGTTAGTTGCATCATGGCATATAGTTGCATTTAGGAAAAATTTTGTGAAATCATCTATTTGGGAAACTTGACAAGTGTATATAGGCCCTTGTAGATACTTTTTCTTCTTGAGACTTTGCTCATTAGAATGCTTGTAAAACACCCTAGGATGTCTCATGCTAGTATCCTTTGACCCATGGATTAAGGCCTAGTCAAGAGTACCTTGTAGTGTGATAACTCCTTGGCTACCGTTTATTCCAAGGTGACCTTTGAAGCCATGCAACCATCTTCCATATTCTACCACACTTTTGTCAACAAAAGGAAATGGGTATAAAAATTGTTCAAATTTGAGTTCAAGCAATGAAAAGAAATAAAAAAGTTTGCAATTTGCATCAAAGAAAAGAGGAGTACAAAAATAAGAACTCCTATGCTTCAAATAAAAGGCACCCTCGTTACTAATTGGGGTGACTTTGAAAATGTTCAAAAGAAAATGCAAAAAGTTGAAAGTTGTCAAGAATTGAAATGCCAAACATCAAAAGAAATGGCAAAAAGAAAATGTTCTCAAATGTCAAATGCCACAAGAAATTGGGGGGAATAACAACAATAAAAGCAAACTCCCACATGAAACTCAAAAATCTATTGATCACTTTTTCCATCGAATCCACTTTTGTGCATGGTAGAGAGGGGACGACCCTTCTTCTTGTCTAGGCAAGAAGGGGAATTCCGCGATCCCCTCCAGTGTCTCTAACACCATAGGGAGCCTACTCTTGACAAAAGCATTTAACAATTGAGGACAAAGGTACTCTAGCTTGACACATTTTGGAGGTGATTTATTGGTATCCTCCTAGGCTTAGTAACTTGAATAAATTGTATCTATAATAGAGTGTGTACCCTTAGATTGTTTCCCTTGTAGATAATTTCCGCCACTTAGATGAAGAAAGTGGCTTCTCATTTTTGTAGATGTATCCATTACTTGTTTTATGTGCTTAATGCTTGGATGTATCGCTATTTTGGCAAGACCCACCTTGCCTTGCAAGAAGGCATCCTACCTCATGTTTGTCTTGTTGTGAGTTGAAGGGGAGGAGTGAGACCCGCTAATTGTCTCATATCGGCTATATTAGTAGGATTGTTTAAATAAGGGTCCTAGTTTTTGTCACCTCTTTACTCGGGACGAGCAAAGGTTTGGTTTGGGGATGTTTGATGTGACTCATATTTGAGCATATTTAGTCCCCGAATTTACCTTGTTCCCATGTTTTATAGTGTATAATTGGGTCATTACTATCTTTAGTTTCCCATTTTGCATATTCTTTGAGGTTTTGTCCCCCTTGGTAGGAAAGGAGTGCTAACCTTGCATTTACATGGCGAAATGGAGCTAAATTGATCGCATATAATGACCAAGCATCAAGGAGAAGACAATACTAGAAGGCCTAAGTAGATAATAAAGTGAATTGGGCAATGATGAAAGGATCCTTGCATCCTCAACACGATGCTTGCGGATTGTTGAGGAGCAAAAAGAAGAGAAGCTGTCTGTCCCAGGATCCGAGCGGATTGCCCACAATCCGGGCGTCTCCCAACACCACAATACGGGCGTCTTGTGCCCAGGACGAGCATCCCACAGTAGCTCAAGCCGAGCGTCTCATCTGTGATCTGCTCGGATCACAAGTCAGAACCAACCGTGCCACAACTCAAGACGCTCGGGACGAGCATATTGACGTGGGACTAGCAAGACGGATATGCTCATTTCCTCCGAGAGGAGCATTTCCTCAACTTTTCTTAAGGTTCTTAATAGTTATTTAATCCCTTAGTAACCCTAATTTTTGTACTTAATCTTTAGTATAAATACCTCTTTGTACTACCTAGATTAGCATCAATTCCTAATCAATTTTTAGGCTTCCTTAATCAATCTTTAATGTTCTCTTAATCTACTCTTAATCATCTCAAATTAGTTGTAATACAATTCATCAATATTAATCACATCTTAATTTCTTCTTAATTTCTCTATTGTTCATCATTTATTTTGGGTAATTAGAAGATCGTTTGAGTTTATTGGGAGATTGACAACCTTCCATCAATCATCAAGTACTTCTATTATTCTTTGCTTTATTATTTTGGAATCTCCATAGGTATAATTCTCTTAACCCTTGTTTTAATTATTGTTAATCTTTCTTACTTGTTCATCATGTTTTGCCTTGTTAATATGATTGACAACTTTGCTAGCATGTTAAACTTGATAATGAGTTAGTAGTTTCCTTAGCTAGGGTTAATGGGGAATTAGGGGAAACCAACATGGGGAATGATTCATGCTTAATCTAATATGTTTTCATAATTTATTCGCTTGCTTGTTGTGATTTCAACTTATGCACATGTTATGTTTGATGAAATACGAGCCTATGAATCCTTGCATTTTTTTATCCATCACCTATATTTTCAATGAGGCTTGTAAGCATATAAACCAACTCGAGCCTCATTAGACCATGCATATAGTTGAATAGGAAGAATTAAGTCGACTTGTAGGTGTTGTACAATCTTAACCGATTCGGCTCCGGGAACCAAACCTTCCTAGGGATTGTAAGCTTATACACCAACCCAATCCCATCACAACAATAATCGCTTGCTTATAATTTGAGAATATGTTTGTATGATCAACTCCCATGAATCCCCTATGAACCCATGACACCCTAGTGCTTTTAATCAATTGTTTACATCTCCATTTATTTACATTGCTTTGTTTTTATTGTTGATTAGTTTTAGTTGATCTACTACCTCAACCCCAAATTGTGACACCCTAAGACACGACCATTTGCAATTGAAAATCATACATCAATACCCGTACCTTGGGATCCGACCTTTACTTTCCTCTTTGCTAAGAGTAGTTTGTAGAGTTATAAATATTGTTTTGGTTGGTAGCTTTTGACGACAAGTTATAGCCACACCACGAGTACTCCACGTACTCGACTGAGTATCCGGTCTGACGGGGTTAATTTTCGCGGTTTGATTAAGGTGATTAGAGATTATATATAAACTTCGTTTAACAGTTACTATCCATTCTATCAAAAACTAAACTACGTTCTTCACTCCTCTAATCACTGTAATCAATCTCAAGGCTAATTGATCGATCTCAAGTCTACACTACCGTCTTTTGTCCCGATTTCGTTAGTAAGTCTCTAGTGCTTTGCAATCAGTTAATAGGTTGTCTTTTAGGGTTTTGCCCTAATTAATTGTGGGCTTTGTAATCACCCATAATTAATGATTTCCCACCAAGTTTCCATTCACCTAAAATTCACATAAATCTATTTGTTTGAAAACCATATAGCACATAATCTCTCATGATACGGTCGTTTCTGTACCAAAAATAAACCTAAAAACAACTAACAGAAGCTAGCAGCAAGTAGGGTCGATCTCCACAGGGAGGCTATTTTGCTAATTATCTGTTTAACTTAGTCTGTCAGGATGTCACAGAAATGGGGGTTTTTAAATGTGATTTTCTAAACTAATAAGAGTAAGGAAAAGAGAATAAGAGAAAGGGATTAAACAGATATAGAGAAACAGCTAAGACAAACGGTTCACCATAATCATTCGGTCAAGTAATCTAGGTCTCAGGTCAATGCAAATACGGTCTAAGGGGTAACGAACGTCACCTTTCGGTCCTTAATTCACCCTAAAGTGTAAACAGCTTAACTTTCGCCCTCACTGCAATACTCTATTGTTCGCTACTAGTCTCGCCTCTTCCAACCTTTCGGTCCAGGTCGAGGATCACTAAGAATTATAGGTCTAATTGCGTCGACTCAATCAGACGGATACAATTAACTGCAGCATTTAACCAACAAAAACAATACCAGCATTAACCCAATAAATCAATTACTCTCCCTTCATAATTATGGATCCCCTATAGTCTTAGCATAATGAAAATTAGCTACTCATGGCCAACGAATTAACAATAACAGTCATATACGAATAAACTAGATCAAGAGGCATAATAAGGGAATTAATAAGATCTACTAGCATAAGAGAAATAAATAACAGTAGAGAAATTAAGGGCAATAAGAAGGGAATTGAGAATAAAACTAAATAGAATTAAAGTCTAAGAGAAGAGAAGAAATTACAAAGGGATCCGACGGAGAAGCGAAGAACGCCGCCCAAAACGTTGTAACGTGATACTGAGTAACAGGAAATGTAATTGATGTTCTCTTAGGTCTAGGTGGTCTCTTATTTATAATAAGAGAACTTATTATCTAAGATAAAATAAATATAACATAACTTAAATAAAGTCTCGACATAAGCCTTCTCGATCGAGTGACAATGGGCTCTCGATCGAGCTTCCTTGCGTTAATTCTTCTCGATCGAACAGACAGGGAGACTGTTCGATCAAACATCTCCATTAGAAGCTCCTTCGATCGAACAGACACGGAGACTGTTCGATCGAGCATTCCAGTAGCAGCTTCCTTTCGATCGACCTGTTTGAACACTCAATCGAACATACTCTTCAACGCAGCTACTAGATTGACTTTAACGCCTTAAGTACAACTTCACGCACTCCAATGCAGCGACATTTCCACTTCAAATCTACTCTTTCTCCAAATGCATGCAAAACGAGCGGTAAAAGGCTTGATTTCACTACTTTATGGCTCATTCCTGCAAATAAGACAAAATAACCCAAAGTAGCATATTCGGGGCATTTCGTAGCATAAAACCACGATAAAAGCATAGAAATACGTGCATAAAATAGGCTAAAAAGACTATACATTAGGCACGTATCAAATCTCCCCAAACCAAACCTTTGCTTGTCCCCAAGCAAATATGAATGCAACTAAGAAACAACAGTGGAACGGGGACCAACGCATCGCCTACAAATCACCCACGAAAACCGATTTAATGCAACAAAATGACAAAGTGGCAAATGAGAAGTACAAACGAGTTAAATCAATGTTTCAAACTTACTGAACCGTCGACCTTGCAAGATTCAAAAGATATCGGACTCTCACGGGTCGCTCGTCACTCAAAATTAGGCACAAGGTGAGTATATATGTGAAAGATAGGAAGAAGTAAGACACTCACCTAACTCGACCTATAAGAACATGCATGCAGTTAACATGAATAAAGTCTCTACAACCGTACATATGCATTCCAACCATACTAATGACCAAGACACATGCCGAGGACTTACATTTGGGTAAGTGAGGTAATGGGTAAGAAGGGGCTAAAATGAATTTGGATATGTGGGGTTAATAGCCAGGCTAGCAACAACGAATCCAAATATAAACTGCATCCCAACTTCGTACTCAATATAGCAAGATGAAACGGTGCAAAATCATGCACTAAACTCACAAAACACCAAGAATCGTCAACTCCCCATAAGATATAGATAAGACTTGGGAGTGAAAATCATAACCAGTTTCTTTTCACAAACGATTTTTCTTTCTTTCTTTTTTCTTCTTTTCTTGTTTCGTTTTTTTTTTCTTTCATTTTTCGTTTCATTTTTCTCAAAAATTCTTTTATTTCATTCCCTTTGATTCTTCCACCATCCTCTGAAATCAGATAAAATAACCCTATTGCAATAGCACATTCCAACAACTACTCATTACTAGCTCGGCTAGGGTAGGAAGTATTATAGAAAGTAGTTAATAGGACAAAAAGGCAATTTGGCTATGTGAGGCTCACGGGTGAGATGAAATAAAGGGAACTGCCTCTCCTAACATGTGTCACCATCCACAGACCGAATGCATACAGGTATTAAGAAGACTAGACTCATGCTTATGCAAATTAATGTTACATGCCTTAAAGAGAGCACTACTCACATCCTAAATGAAACCGGTCATGAATGTCACCAGTTTATAAAGCTCTAACCTCAGAATGTAATGTAGCTTGCCGACATAATGAATCAAGTCTATTCGTTCAGATAAGAGAGAAACAAAAACTCGTAGATTATGCACATAATCATGCCAACTAAATGTCAAGAATATGCAGGGCTCAAGTAAGGGTTCAAAGTAGCATCAATGTTCAAACGTTCCGACTCAATTTAAACATGAAGTTTTTGAAATTTTTATGATTTTATATGATTTTTATATGATTTTTTGAATTAATTAAAACAACAATGCATGCGAGAATAAATAAACGTGCAAGCAAAAATGCAAGAAACATGCAGACACAGATATGGATGCATACCTCCCCAAACCAAACCGTACAATGCCCTCATTGTACCAAAAATAGGGAAAGAAATGCAAACTGAAGAGAAAAGGAGAAGTGGAGTCGGACAACTTACAAAACGTCATAAGGAGGGACCTCCCCAAACCGACCATGAACATGGGAGGTCAAAGAAAGTCAAACAGTAGCTCCATAGACGGAAAACATCAGCTGGGAGTCAAAACTACTCGATCGAGCACTTGGAACATCTCGATCGAGTAAACTGGCGCATTGGAAGGACCCGATCGAGTAGAAAACCGCTCGATCGAGTGGACGTGATTTTGTAAATGGTCGATCGAGGACAATTATCACTCGATCGAGTGAAAACTATGCCAAAAAGTGCTCGATCGAGCTAAAAACCACTCGATCGAGTACTTAGACCTGCAAAACACGCAATTAAAGCAAGGAAATACATAGGGAGTTCGTAAATCAGCGTATAAAGTTCAACAACAAGCTAAGGAAAAATGAAAAGTTCTAAAATTCCGGGCTGCCTCCCGGTAGCGCTAGTTTCAGATAGGTCCCAGCTCGACCTTCTTCCCAGATCATCCAACAGCACAAGTCATTGGCCCACTACTAGGTCTCTGACTGGACGCGGTAGCTTCAGCAATCGTCAAGCGGACATCCGGCCTCCACAACTTGGCAATGTAAGAATAGCAGCTTCCCACAGCATCCGGGTCCCAATCTATCACCTCATCACGCAGCTTTTTCCTAGACGGTGTAGCTTTATCAACACCTCCTCCTGGGTCGTCTATCCAGGCAGTTCCGAACTTCATGCTAAGAGCACCCATCTCACCTCCCGGGTCTTTGAACTTGTCAAGACCTGTAGAAAGAGAAACAAAGACACGTTCCTCCAACTCGCTCCCAGAATGGGGCGGAGGTGTCATAGAAGCAGCAATAATATGTGACTCAAAAGGACTATCAGACGGTATATCAAAGGACTCTTCATGAGGGACATCATCACATGGCGTGATGTGCATGGTTTCCCTAGGGTCATCAGACTTAGTAAAAACCAAGTCCTCTCCTCCGACCTGAAAGGTAAGTGTCCCTGCCCCGACATCAACAATTGCGCCAGCAGTGCACAAAAATGGTCGTCCCAAAATAATGGGAACATTGCGGTCTTCGGGTATGTTTAAGACAATGAAATTTGCGGGAATATAGAAATTCCCGATCCTAACAGGTATGTCATGTAAAGCTCCTTTGACCCGAACATAAGAATGGTCAGCTAGCTGAACAGTCGTTTTAGCGCGTGTGAACTTAGTCAACCCAAATTTCAAGGCAAGAGACAAAGGTAAAACGCTAATACTAGTTCCTAGGTCACATAAAGCACTATCAATTGAATGGGTCCCTATTGAACATGGTATAGAAAAACGAACTGGGTCATACATTTTGGGCGGGGTCCCATTTCGAAGAAGTGCGCTGCACTCTTCAGTCATAGCAACATTCATTACCGTCTTAACATCACTAATATCCTTCTTAGACCAATTAATTTGACCAATAAATTCAGAATAAGAGGGTACCTGGGCAATCATCGCTTTGTAGTGATCAGCGACATTGAGATCTCGGATACGGTCCAGGAATGCACGGTGTGGTAGCAATTGTTGTGGATAAGGAACTTGAACAGAATAGGAGTTGACTATATGTTCCTTTTTATCGTCATTAGAAATAGGCATTATTGACGTATCGTCTTTCATCCCATAGCAAGGCAATTCGATCGAGGTATCACAGTACTCAATCGAGAGCTTTCTTCACTCATATTGCTCGATCGAACAGTCACAGAGACTGTTCGATCCAGATCTTGTTCCTCAACCGTGCTCGATCGAACAGACTTGGTGACTGTTCGATCGAGGTTCTCTTTCCCAGCAGTGATCGATCGAACAGTATCTGAGTCTGTTCGATCGTGGTGATCCCTTCCAGCTTCGTTCGATCGAGTGATGGGATGAAGAAGTTCACTCGATCGAGTTGATTTTTCACTCGATCGAGTGTCTGCATTGCACGCAGCAAGTATTAATTCCAAAAACTCGTCTAAATCATCCTCCGGGGTATCTTCATGAAACGGAATGGTGTCGGTGTTGATAGCATACACCGTCTCACATTGCTCTTGCTCGGTAATTAATTGATCATACCGAGCCTCTAGCTTCTTCATACGGCTATCAAATTCCGCACTAGAATTATGACATTGTAGTGCAAGTGCCAATATCAGTGACTTAACTTCTTCAGCCTCATCATTCCTAGCAAGTGGGGGAATTGGTTGCGGTGAGAAAGAATAACAAGGTGGTGGGTAGCCTTGTTGCAGCAACGGTTGTGGTCTAGGCCTCAGTGGAGGAGCAGTCTCATAGTGATTACCACAACCCCAAGATTCTTTCCTCTCCCAATTAGTATATCTTTCAGTTTGAGCTTCAAACTGAGCAATAAGTCGAGAGACGGACGTCATCTTGGCAAAAGAGTCGAAGGTACTCAAGCCTTCCCTTCGACAATCTTTCTCTAAAAACTGACTAATAGACCTGTAGACCTATCAAAACAGCGCTGAAGAAAAAGATTAGAACGGCCTCAAGGTACTCAGTCTTCCCTTGAGGCGAAAAACAGACAAAATTAAAACGGATAAAGAGCGTCGCCTCCCCGGCAACGGCGCCAAAATTTGATACGGTCGTTTCTGTACCAAAAATAAACCTAAAAACAACTAACAGAAGCTAGCAGCAAGTAGGGTCGATCTCCACAGGGAGGCTATTTTGCTAATTATCTGTTTAACTTAGTCTGTCAGGATGTCACAGAAATGGGGGTTTTTAAATGTGATTTTCTAAACTAATAAGAGTAAGAAAAAGAGAATAAGAGAAAGGGATTAAACAGATATAGAGAAACAGCTAAGACAAACGGTTCACCATAATCATTCGGTCAAGTAATCTAGGTCTCAGGTCAATGCAAATACGGTCTAAGGGGTAACGAACGTCACCTTTCGGTCCTTAATTCACCCTAAAGTGTAAACAGCTTAACTTTCGCCCTCACTGCAATACTCTATTGTTCGCTACTAGTCTCGCCTCTTCCAACCTTTCGGTCCAGGTCGAGGATCACTAAGAATTATAGGTCTAATTGCGTCGACTCAATCGACGGATACAATTAACTCGCAGATTTAACCAACAAAAACAATACCAAAGATTAACCCAATAAATCAATTACTCTCCCTTCATAATTATGGATCCCCTATAGTCTTAGCATAATGAAAATTAGCTACTCATGGCCAACGAATTAACAATAACAGTCATATACGAATAAACTAGATCAAGAGGCATAATAAGGGAATTAATAAGATCTACTAGCATAAGAGAAATAAATAACAAAGAGAGAAATTAAGGGCAATAAGAAGGGAATTGAGAATAAAACTAAATAGAATTAAAGTCTAAGAGAAGAGAAGAAATTACAAAGGGATCCGACGGAGAAGCGAAGAACGCCGCCCAAAACGTTGTAACGTGATACTTGAGTAACAGAAATGTAATTGATGTTCTCTTAGTTCTAGGTGGTCTCTTATTTATAATAAGAGAACTTATTATCTAAGATAAAATAAATATAACATAACTTAAATAAAGTCTCGACATAAGCCTTCTCGATCGAGTGACAATGGGCTCTCGATCGAGCTTCCTTGCGTTAATTCTTCTCGATCGAACAGACAGGGAGACTGTTCGATCAAACATCTCCATTAGAAGCTCCTTCGATCGAACAGACACGGAGACTGTTCGATCGAGCATTCCAATAGAGACTTCCTTTCGATCGACCTGTTTGAACACTCAATCGAACATACTCTTCAACGCAGCTACTAGATTGACTTTAACGCCTTAAGTACAACTTCACGCACTCCAATGCAAATGACATTTCCACTTCAAATCTACTCTTTCTCCAAATGCATGCAAAACGAGCGGTAAAAGGCTTGATTTCACTACTTTATGGCTCATTCCTGCAAATAAGACAAAATAACCCAAAGTAGCATATTCGGGGCATTTCGTAGCATAAAACCACGATAAAAGCATAGAAATACGTGCATAAAATAGGCTAAAAAGACTATACATTAGGCACGTATCATCTCACATTTTTTCTTGCCTTATGCAATATTATCCCATATCATACAATATTTTTACTGATTCTTTCTTAATAAAATAATGTCTTCTAAGAGTTCTGACAATGAGAATATAAGATACATGATATTTTCATGTAAATTTATAAAGTATCCCTATTCGTAAAATATACGCCCTCCATTTTTCTATTTTCACCCCATTTGCTTTATTGCGGTCTCCAAGACGTCACTTTGTCCGTCTTTATTTTTCGGAATTACTTTTTCACATACGAACTTTACTCTTTCACATACATTTCTCCATTAACTTTCCGTCTAATACCCTTCTCATCTGGAACCTAGCCAACTAACTTTTATTTCAACATTTTTTCCTTAAAACTTAATCTATATCAATGGATATTAATTTGCTAATTATTGAAGTAATTAACTTGTTTATCAATTATTCATATTGTTTGTTGATTATTATTTACTAGTATTGGTGCCCGGCTTCGCCCGGGCTATCTCTACTTACCATTAAATTTTTTTTTCATTAAATAAAATTACTTAAAGTTGCATAACCCGTAAATTTATCATTAATATATTTTTTTATGACATATCCTAAAATTACGATGAAATAAATTTTGAGACAAATTCACTACTCCCGCTATTAATATTTTACTCGTATTAATGAAACAATAGTAATAACATTTCACTACTTGCTCGTAATCATTGTTACTTTCACTACTCCTGGGGCGTAATTATTGTTACTGTCACTACTGCCGCATTAATATTGATAATTTCACTACTCCCGCCGTAATTATTGTTACTTTCACTATTACCGCATTAATATTGATTATTTCACTACTCCCGTTGTTGTTTCTACCACTTTCACTAATCTCGCTGGTAATATTATTACTTTGTGGACATGGGCCACCCACGGCACGCGCGGAAGTGCTTGAATAAGCGTGCATTTGTGGAGTCGCCACCAATTTTTATGGGAAATTAGAACCGTTCAAATACCCCGTGTCATGTCAAGACACAAAGTAGTGACATGAACACTAAGAACTCGTTACCCTTAGCATTTTTTGTCTAAAATGACTCTCGTGGATGCCAATGAACACGGATGTTCACAGAGATCTGGAGTAAGGGGTGAGGGTACGTATTAGGAAGTCCTTTTACTGAACACTTAATCGCGCCAGCCTCGATAGCGGCCTCTACTAATGATTAGGGAAATTATTCATATTTGATATGTCGTCGATTATATGCATGCAATGCAACATCCAACGTTTTAGTCCTAGCATGTGAGATTAGACTATGTCGGTGAACAAAGAATTTAGTAATTAATTATGTCGAAGTTGGAATTTAGATTAATTTACATGTGAAAACCAAGTAAATAAATCATACCAAAGAAATACGAAATAAAGAAATAAATTACAACTGATAAACTTGAATTTACGTCATAAACATGCTTAAAAAGGATTTGGAAAGAAAAGAATAAAGAGATAAAAGAAAATAGAAGATATAAGGAAATTAAAAGAAATAGGAAATTAGAAAAAATAAAGAAATTGGAAAAAATAAGGAAATTGGAAGAATAAGGAAATAAAGAGAAATTAGGAAATAAAATAAATTAGGAAGATAAAAATAAGGAAATAAAAAAAAAGGAAATAAAAAAAGTAGAAAATATGGAAAATATGAATTAAATAAAAAATATGTCGAATTATGGTGATAGTAAGAATAATTGTCGATTAAAACCTAATTAGAATGCCTACGTCAAAACAAGACGAGTTCAGAGGCAGAAATCACCTCAGAACAGGCGCAACATCTGCTGCGTCCCTTAGAAGAGGCGCATCAGTTCATGCGCCTGTTCTTGAGTTGGTTTCTGACTGTGAAAGTCATACTCGTTAATTGTTAATGTTCGTTACTAAATTTAAGGCTAATTATTGATATTAGAACTCGAGTTGAAGTGATTAACAGATTACATACATACTAATAATGTTATAAAACGAAGTAAAAGTGAGAATACAACGGTTTAATATGGTTAGTAATGATACGATGTCGGAAACGGGTTTAGATACAAACTCGAAGTTAAAGACGGTTGAAAGCAAAAGATTTCGAATTGGTGAAGAAAACAAATTTAAAACATGTATCAAAGACGAATTCAAGAGACTTGATATGAATGAACCAAGCCTCTTAAAGCCGGGTTTGAATAAGATGACGAAAACCCGCAAATATTGATTATAAGGGATTTAAGTCGAGATTAAACGTTACAAATTGAAAAGGAATTATTAAGATGTGATTACATATTAAAACAAACAAAAGAAACAAGAAATAAGAAAAATAGAAAAGTTGCAGAAGATCGAGAAAGAAGAAGAAGAGCAGGAGCAGCGGCAGCCTCTGGAAGAGGCGCAGCAGATGCTGCGTTTCTTCTCGACGTCTCATTTCCACTGTTTCGCAAAAACAGTTTATAAAAGGGGTTTTAAAATTTGTTTCGAGCATGCTTTTGACGTAAATTTATATTAATAAATGCAAAATAAAAGTACAATAAATAAAATTGAGATTTTACACCCTCAGACTTACATGTTAGCGTCGCGAGATTTAACTAAATTGGTTTTTAGTGGTAACTCGACTCGATCTATGCAAATATGAAAGTGCCCTTGAAAAAGGAATTGAAAAAGATTGAATTATTGATTAGTAATGGTGTAGTGGTCAAATTGGTCGGTCATGCAAACGTGACTGGAACTCAGAATGATCTGAGCTTACGTGGTCGATTGATCAAGCACGTAGGCGTCGAAAGCTTAGAGCAAGGTCTTAGAATGCAAAGGGAGAAGAGAAGAGCGGACACTCGCGTGAAAAATATATGAGGCAAAGGCCTCTATTTATACTAAACACACGGAGGAATTATGGTAAGAGTAGAATTTGAAAAGGAATAGGAAAGAAAGGTCCGAAAATAACCGACTTAGTTGAAACACGAAATCTTGGACAAAAAGAAAGCCTTGAGAAAAGGCGCAGCAGGTGTTGCGTCCTTTAGAAGAGGCGCAGTGCTTACTGCGTCCTTTCTCGGGTAGGATCCTTTTGCGCGTAGAAAACGCGTTTGATAGCCTGTCGTATTTTAGGCATAAGTTTCTCTAAAAGACTCGGATTAAGGTGATTTTGGTAGCGTTGGAAAGCTAAGAGAAAGATATAGAACTTTCTGTGAAATAGGGCAGACCCAAAAAAGTCGTTATCACCTCGTAAAACGGGCCTAAAGGTCGGGTTGTCATTTTAGCTAAATGAAATGCACATTTTGTAATGTAAACTTTAAGTTTAGCCCAAAGAAGTGACATAGGACTCAAAATGAGATATACTCCTAACATTTTATGACATCCTAACTTTAGGAAGACAAGCACATTGCTTTTTGACTCGGGATTTGACAGTTTTAGGAAATGAAGACGGTTTTTGACCCAGACTCCAAATGTACTCTAATTACTGCCAAAACGACCGTAATGAAACTTAGATGACAACCATGAGGTAGACACAAGTGTATGAGTTACCGTTTATTAACCAATTTACAGAACGTCATAAAATCGCGACATATGCTAAACATGCGGCCCAATCATCACTGGGTGGTGGGAGGTGCAGAAACGAGTTATCTACATACTTTTACTATTCAAATGAGTGATAATTATCATATAACTATATCCAATGTTACTACAATTCTTTTCTTTACTGACGAAATTACTTTTACTATTTAAGCATGCAATTTTAAGAGGATTCTATATTTATATAAATATATTCCCTATATGCATTAAATCAAATCGAAACAATTATACAATATTATATATTATGGAATCTAACTTGAATTATTTATAACCTACTTATATTATATTTTTGTATGTTAAATAATTAACATCTCTATACATCTAATAAACTATAAAGTTTAATAAAATTGCATAGATTTTAAATTTAATATATAATTTTATGATGATAATAATTAATAGCATAAGTGTACATGTTTATACTAATTAATTATTTTATTTTAAGGAAATTGACCATCTTCTAGTCTTCTATAAATATTTAGAAAAATTACCAAGCATCTTCTTTCTTTTAGTCTCCTTGAAATTGACCATTTTAATTAATTATTTTATTTTAAGGAAATTGACCATCTTAATTAATTATTTTTTTTTAAGAAAATTGACCATCTTAATTAATTATTTTATTTTAAGGAAATTGACCATGTTTTAGTCTCTTACAAATGTTTAGGAAAATTCCCTAGCTTCTATATAATTACTTTTAGCCCAAACTATATAATATTTGCATTGAGATCCCTTAATCGGGTCCATCACATGGTGCTAGTGATTTAAAACTATATAGTATATTTAATTTGTATAAGATTCTTTAATTACATGAAAGTCCCTTGGTTTTGGATTTAATATATAGTATTGATTTATCAAAGTTGTTTGTTAGAGGATAAAATTAGGGTTATACGAACGAAATCAAGGCAACCCGAAAAGTTTAATATCTGACGCCCATGCGATGAAATACATCATTTGCATCATCAAGCATTTCATTTTGGGAATACACAGCATTCCAAGTTACTAATCTACTATATTCAATTGAAGAAGACAATTGAAGAATCTAACATTCCAACTTTTGGCATGAGCATTTAAAATAGTAATTCTAACAATTACTTCCTCTCCTCATATCCAGTTCCAACAATCCTGTCCTTGGCAGGCGTCGGCGTAGTTGGTGGTGGTGGCGTTGTGCGGCTGGGGCTGGTCGCGGGTATTTGCCAGCTGGGAAGGCGCTAGTGGTCGGGTGATTCTATGTGTTGGGTTTTAAAAAAAAAAGTAATTAGTAATAACAAGGGTAATATCGTAAAAAAAATGTATGTGAAAGAGTAAAATTCGAATGTGAAAAAGCACAATCTTTTTTTTATGTAAAAAATATTATGGATGTAAAAAATATTATGGATGTAATTTTCAAAAAAAAAATTATATAAGACTGTAATTTTCAAAAAGTAGTAGAGAGCAAAAAAGGATGAGTGAGAAAACCTAGAGAGAGAAAGCTCTAGTTTCATAAGCAACAAGGAATAATGGCGCGATCAAAAAAAATCTTTTAATAATAATCCTTCAAAAAATCACAAAAATAATAATAATACTAAAAATGCATCGTCTTCTTCTAATCGAGCTAGGGTGCTGAATTTTGGCAAGGATGCATTACGCCCGCTTGATTTTGACGATAATTTGGAAACTATCGATGAAGAGGAAGAATTGATTGATGAGGCTGCTGATACTACTGAATGGCACATGGTGGGGAGTTCGGAGGTAAATCTTCTTAAACTCACTCATGAGGATGTTAAGAAAGAAATTAATTACAGGAAGTTCTGAAAGAGGGGCACTTGATGTTTGATAACAAACCTGTTATCATCAGAGAGTGGACGCCTACTGCAGAGCTTGTCAAACAGGAACTTAAGTCTCTCCCAATTTGGGTGAAATTGTATGATCTTGACTTGAAATTCTGGGGGACTGAATGCCTTAAGAAAATTGGGGGTTTGACTCGTAAGGTGCTCAAGACGGATGAGGCTACTGAGAAAAGGAATTTTTTGGGGTATGCTCGTCTGTTGATTGAGGTTAAAATGAATCAGAAGTTCCCTGAGAACATTCGATTCCTGGATGAGACTGACAAGGAAAAGAAAATTAAGGTGATGTGTGACTAGCTGCCTGTATCATGTACTAGCTGCAAGGGGATTGTGCATAGGGCAACTGATTGCAGGAACAAAGCCAAGTCTGCACCAAAGGTGTGCAGGAAAAAAGTTGTACCTGTGGTTCTGAGTACTCCTGTGACAGGGGGGCAACGGGTGGTTCCAATTCCACCGTCTCCTGCCAAGGTAGTGAGCAGAATTAATAGACAAGAGACACATGGGGAGCCTGTTGAAACTGCAAAATCACAAGGTGTGAGCACTGAGGCAGAGAGACAACCAGTGGAACAAGGGGATAAGGGCAAGGAGAAGGTCGTTGTGCTGAATGTCTCGCCAGCTGAGATGACTAATATATCTCTAAGTCAGCCTGTTCAGAATGATGGTCAGAATGAATTGATGCAGGTAGTGGAACTAGTCCTCAATGTGATAATTGATAGTATTGGGTATTGGAATGTACGAGGTATGAATAAGTTGAATAAACAGTTAGAAATTAGAATATTTATTCAGTTGAATAAATATTAGTCTGTTTGGCATATTAGAAACTAGAATTAAGAATAAAAATTGGGGAAATGTAAGGAGAAATTTCTGGAATAACTGGGCTATCTGTACTAACAATTCTTGCCACTCTGGGGGTAGGATTTGGGTTGTATGAAATCCGTCTGTATATCAATTGGATATTAAGGATATGAGTGAGCAAGCTATCCATTTGAAAGTCACTACTAGAGGGAATCTAAAACAATTCTGGGTTACCTTTGTTTATGGCTTCAATAAAATAGCTGAGAGGAGGACTTTGTGGAGAGATCTGAGAACTTATAGCTCTTTGGTGGATGATGCTTGGATTATTGGAGGTGATTTCAATAATGTACTTTATTCTAATGAGAGGCTTGGTTCTGAGATCACTCTGGCTGAGGTTAAACCATTCCTGGATTGCACTCATGATTGTAAGATCACTGATTTGAAAGCGGTTGGATCTTTTTTTACATGGAATAATAAGCAGAAGGTGGCCACTAGAGTTTACATCAGGATAGATAGGGCTTTGATAAATGATGAGTGGTTGGAAGCTTTCCCTGATGCATATGCACATTTTATGACTGAGGGGACATTTGATCATTGCCCTTGTATGATACATCTAGATGGACCACCAAGAAGAAAGAATGTTGCCTTTAAATATTACAATATGTGGGCCTTAGCTCCAGCTTTTCAGGAGATTGTGGAGAAGAGTTGAAGCTCACCCGTGATGGGGACCCCCATGTTCAGAGGGGCAACTAAATTGAAAAGGTTGAAGGGTGATTTGAAGCTGTTGAACAAGGAGTTCTTTAATGGCGTGGAGAACAATTCAAGTATGCTGTTACTTGCCCTACATGAAATCCAGAAGAAGCTTAGGGATTCACCCCTTGATCCTAATCTAACTGCTGCTGAGATAGCTATTCAGAAGGATTACATCATTAGGGATAACGCTAGGCAGAACTTCCTAGCCCAAAAAGCAAAAGTTGCTTGGGATAATGATGGTGATGACAACACTTCTTATTTCCACTCTCCTATTAAAAAAGGAGTTTGAATAGAGTTATCCAAATTGCTGGGCAGGATGGACAAATTTGTAGCACAAGGGAAGATATCAATGCAGCTTTTGAAACTTATTTTAAGAGTATATTGGGTGATAATTCCAGTGTAACACCAGTCCACCAAAACACTGTTAGAAAAGGGAAAATCCTTACTGAGGAGCATCATTCTATCCTGTCTAGACCAGTAACAGAGGAGGAGGTTAAACAAGCTATTTTTTCCATACCAGGTTCAAAAGCACCCGGTCCTCATAGATATAATAGCCAGTTTTACAAGGATGCTTGGTTATATATTGGGGATGAGATAACTGCAGCTATCCTTGACTTCTTCAGTAGTGGTAAAATGCTCAAACAGGTCAATAATACTGTGGTTACTCTTGTTCCAAAAGTGGAGCTGCCTAACTCTGTGACTCAATTTCGTCTCATCTCTTGTTGCAATGTTATTTACAAAGCCATATCTAAAATTCTTTGCACCAGACTTGGGGATGTCTTACCTGAGGTGATCAGTCAAAATCAGAGTGCTTTCATAAGAGGAAGAGATATAGTTGAGAATATCCTTATTTGTCAGGATTTAACTAAGTTGTATAATAGAACATCTTGCTCCCCTAGGGTTATCATGAAGCTGGACCTCCAAAAAGCTTATGATTCTCTGGAATGGAGCTTCCTTGAAGAGATGTTACAGGCACATAATTTCCCTAGCACTTTTATCAAGCTGATTATGGAGTGTGTTACTACGTCTCACTACTCTTTGTCCCTTAATGGAGAGATGTTTGGTTTTTTCAAGGGACAGAGAGGTTTAAGACAAAGGGACCCTCTATCCCCCTTGCTCTTTACTGTGTGCATGGAGTATCCTACTAGAGTGTTGAATGTGGTCCAGGAGTATGAGGAGTTCAAATACCATCCTCTTTGCAGGAACATCAAACTGACTCATCTGTGTTTTGCAGATGACTTGTTAATGTTCTGCAAAGGAGATAGAAGTTCTATGATCCTGCTACTCAGGGCTTTTGCTACATTTTCAACTGCCTCAGGACTGAAAATGAATGCTAGTAAATCAAATATTTATGGCAATGGGTTGATACAGGAGATTGCTTGTCTGTCAGGTTGCTTGTCTGTCAGGTCTGAAGGTTGGTTCTTTGCCCTTTAAATACCTGGGGATCCCAATTGCTCCCAGGAAGCTCTCTGTATTGGAATGCAACATTCTGGTTGAGAAGGTTGTGGATAGGCTTAGGGCTTTGGGTGCTAGAAATCTTTCATATGCAGGAAGGCTAGTACTTATAAACTCTGTCCTTGGTTCCCTCCATACCTATTGGGCCAGAATCTTTATTCTCCCATCTAGTGTACTGAAGAAAATTGAGAGTATTTGCAGGAATTTCCTTTGGCAAGGGGATATTCATGCACAAGCTTCTGCTCTGATTTCTTGGGATAGTATATGTCACTCAAAAAAACAAGGTGGTCTAGGGATTACAGATATTACCCTATGGAATAGAGCTGTCATGGGTAAGTATGTTTGGTGGATAATGCAGAAGAAAGACCATCTTTGGGTCAAGTGGGTGCATAGCATCTATATTAAACAGTCAGAGTGGGCATCCTATGAACTAAACTCTGGTGCCAGCTGGTCCTGGAGAAGTCTATGCAGATGTAAGGATCAGTTTATGTCTGGTTATTCTGGGATATGGTGGCAGATTGAGGATGGATGTTATACTGTGTCTAAGGGATATAAATGGCTTAGAGGGGATCAACCTGAGGTTTCATGGCATTCATGGGTATGGATTCGTGTCAATCTCCTAAAGCACAGATTTATAGCCTGGTTAGCAATGAGACAAACATTGTTAACAAAGGATAGGCTATGTAAGATGATGGGTAGTACAGAGGAAGAGTGTGATCTTTGTGGGACTGATAAGGAAACTCATGATCATTTGTTCTTTCAATGCCCTTATAGTATCAGATGTATTCAGTTACTATCAGTTTGGTGTGAGGTTCTGCTACCTATAGCAGACTTGGAGGACTGGTGGAATAAGAAGATTTTTCGGTCTTAGGAGGAGAGTGACATTGTAGTTGCTATCTTAGTTGCTGCAGTGCACCAGCTCTGGTGGATGAGGAATCATTGCAGGCTGGAACAGAAAATCTTTCGGCCTGAGTATGTGTTAAAACAGATTCAAGGTGTGGTTAGAAATCGTTGTATAAGTAAGTGTAGGGAATCTATTTCTCTATATAGGCTTAATGTGTGAATTGTGTATGTCATGTTGGATACAGCATGTCTGTAAGCTTATCTAACACAAAAGTTATAAGAGACGATGTATTATTTGCTCGGTGATGATATAATACTTCCTTACATTTTACCAAAAAAAAAATCAAAAAGTGATTTTTAAAAGGTTGTAATCAACAATTTTCTCTTTTATTTAAGATGTTTTTTTACTACTGTAATTTATTTTGCCATTGAAAAGGCCGAGCCAGGTAGTGTAATATTCTATTCTGTGCGTACGATTGAAAATCGAGTGACGCGTTATATGATTATTCTCTCATAGCCTTCGCTTTGACTACTTATTTACTCCTAGAATATCGGTAGACCCATAGTCCGAGTAAGTTGTTCAACATTGCTATGGATTTCAGCTTTAGATTCTATAAACTTTTCCATAATTAATTTTCATGAAAGGTGATCTTAAAATAAATATTACTCTGTACCTTTATTGACAGGTTTCATGACTAAAACAACAAAGCAATTGTTACAAGGAATAGCGGTGGTTAAAAACAATATTGACGTTATATTGACCTTAGATATATCATTGTTCCTGAACATACCAAAGATTGCCTCAAATGTTACCTCTCACTTGTGTGGTGACATACTTTATTTCATTTTGGTCGATTTGTACATTCAATAATCCAAAGGATTTAGTTGATTAATAAAGAAGTTTATCTCAACTTAATGACACATTATACTATTAATATAAATAAATAAAAGGATAATTTGATAACTTATACCTAGAATAATTCAATTTTTCAAAACTTATACCTAAGATAACTTTTGTTAAAAACTTATACCTAAAATCACGATTTCTCCCAAACTTAATACCAAATCTCAAAATAATAATTCAAAGGACAGTTTTGCCCTCACTAATTAGACCACCCACGAACAACGCCTAAATATCCGCCTTACAAATTCACACTAAACGTGTATAGCAACAATTGCACAAAATTACAACAATTGTTAATCTCCGTACTAATTGATCATACATTACAAATTAAAATCGGAAAATTAACATACGATTACTGCACATGCTAACCTAGTTAACGAATCCGAAACTTTAGCTGCTGATTCTGAAGTATCCAAAGCTTGAGGTAATTCGGAGACGGTAATTTCGGAGGTGTCCATGGCAGATTTACCTGATTTATCCTTTGACATTTTGTTTCGATTTTTCGCAATTGTTGATTGCTTCGTAGAGTAGAGAATTGGGGGCGGAACTGATGATGATAAAACCCTAAAAAAAGGGCTTGATTTATTTTAGTAGTGAAGTACTGTAAGTGTTTGGTTGAATAGGGATTGGGGTTTTATTTGTGGGGGACAGGGTGTTCAACGACAAAGGGTGGAGCTAGAGGGATTTTCCGACAGGAGGGCAGTGTTAGGGCGCCGCAGATGGGGCTGGTGGCGGTGCCAGCGGGGAAGAAATAGGTGTTGTGGTGGTGGCTATGGTGGATTGTGGCGTTAATGGGTCAAGGTGGTGGAGAAATGGTGGGGTGGTCTAACCATTAGTAAGGGTAAAACAGTCCTTTTAAGTATTAGTTTGAGATTTGGTATTAAGTTTGGGAAAAATAGGGATTTTAGGTATAACTTTTTAACAAAAATTATGTTAGGTATAAGTTTTGAAAAATTGAGTTATTGTACGTATAAGTTATCAAATTACCCTAAATAAAATTATATATGTCTGTGCATTTTGCATGGGTATTAAACTGGTTAGTTATAGTCAAAGACGAATTTTACTCTTACTATTTAAACGGGTTATTTCATGAGAATAATCTAAACTAAGTCTCCCCTTCTCATATTAATCCGTACTACTATTTAACTGAGAAAAATCCGAATTATGACCTCATTTATCTTTCATTGAACTTGTGGAAGAGAAACCTGTATAGCCGGTTCCTTAACTTATGAACCTGAATTCCTGAAATCACTCACTCCCTCCTCACCCTAAACAAACACAAAACCCATTCCTAACCTCACAAGCCATGTTAAACAACATAAATTACTAGTTTCAAGTTTTCGAGGACTACAAACAATGGACCAAGCATAGAAGCTTCTATTTAGAGAATTCCAAAGCAGGTTGTATTAGAACGAACCCCTTCAATTGGTAACCCTTAAAACTTTAGCAATGCATCCCCTTTCAACATTGAACAAAATTTGGGTATTTTTTCTGCACTCGGTCAGGCTGTCCATTTCCTCCCCCTTTAGATTCAACTAAATCCATAGAAAAATCCTTCCTAAATTCTTCAATTCGCTCAAGAGAATCCGTCCAAGTCAACTTATTGTCTCCCTCAATATATTCCTTCACCTAACTTTTTCTTCATATAGAGAGATAGCCAATGCAGAATTAATATGGATGTTTTAACTATAGTGTTTCTGGGTTTTTGCTAAAATTTGAGATTATGGTGTGGGTTTTTGCTAAAAATTTGAGATTAATAGTGTTTGATTGGTTTTGTGCTGTGCAATCACGTTATTTGATTAGGTTTTTCTGGATTTTTGTGAAAATTTAGGTTTGTTTTAATTTGGGGAAAGTCATAGATCAAGGAAGAAGAAGAAGAAGAACAAAAAAAGGGCCCCACAAACTTATGACCTGAAACATTACCGGTTCTAACGGGTAAAAATGATGCTGGGTTCATTAAAAGATAAATGAGGTAATAGTTCAGATTTTTCTCAGTTAAATGTTAGTATGGATTAATATAAGGAGGGGCATAGTTTGAATTATTCTCATTAAATAAGCCTTAAATTACAAATATTATCCTACAACCAGTTGTATATTAGCATTATACAACTGGTCTAATCCAACCCCACAGTTAAAAAAAAAATATACCAAAATCAAACGTTAAACCAGATCCCTCTTTAGAAAACTTTCGCTGTTCTCCTATTCATCATATAATGAAAAACAATAAGCAATTAACAGTACCATAAAAAGAAAAAAATGCTTTTAACAATATTTTAAGCTAAATTTCTACATCAATTTGCATATTAATATGTATTTTTTGGGAATATTTTGAGATCTCGAGTTTTATAAGATACATTCTAAGCTTTCGAGTAAACTTCTTGAGCTCTGAATTTTCTTTAGCCTTTATTTTTTTTTTGAGTTTATAAGTAAAGGTTTCAAGTTTTTTAAGATATATTCCGAGCTTGCGAGTAAGTTTTTCGAGCTCGGTAAAAAACTTTTCGAGCTCGGTAAGAAACTTTACGAGCTGTGTAAGAAATATTATGAGCTTACAAACAAATTTTTTCGAGTTTCATATGTATCAAAGTGTAATGCTGTGAATTATTAATAAAGGAAATCAAAGATGAAAACTTAATATATTGTTACGTGTATTAGGCCCCATGCTCGTCTAATCGTCTTATCTCACCTTATTTCTTTGTTTCTCCTTCTTCTTCTACCATTCTTTTACATTTCATTCTACACCTCCATCATCATCTGGTCATTATCATCCCGTCTACTGCTAATTGTCCATTAAATCTTTGATTTTGTTTAGAGATGGAGAATTAAATAGTCGAAATAATGATATTAAGGGAGAAGATGATTGAGTAATTATATATATTGAAGACGCCGTTAGAAAAATATGGAGAATAGTGAGAGGAGAGGAGAGATCTAATGTACGTTGAATTTGTGTTTTAGGTTACAACAATAAGCAATTATAAGGGAAAAAGACTAAAATAACCTTGATTTTATAATACTCCCTCTTGTTCACTATATTCTTCCCCTGTCCTTTTTACCCAAGAACTAAGGAAGTGAATTTGGACTACACAAAATACACTACCCCACTTGCCATTGAATTTAGACCACACAAATCAACCCAAAAAGGAAATAGGGAAGAAAACCCGAATAACCGAATAAGGAAATAGGGAAGAAAACCCTGAATAGGAGGGAGTAATACTAAACAACCGGAGGTATAGTCTATTAACTGCCCTTAAATTTATTATTAAATGCATTACAAAAAAAATAAACCATACGTTATTCATAACTATAAAATACATATTTATTAAATTTAAATAGCACATCCCGTTTCCCAAATTTCATGAAATATCGTGTCGTGTCTAGATTCATAAAAGAGAACATAAGACGGTCTATAGGGGATTTGGTTGTTGTCAAAAGTTAGGGTTTCCTCTTCCCGATTGATTGAAGTAATGGAGAAGATAGTGGGAAAAAACGGGGAGTCATCATCGGAGAAGGAGAAGAAGAAGATAATGGTGCATACGATAAATACAGAAGAGGGAGGGTTTGTGTTTGGAGAATTCTTGACGATTGATTTAAGTAATGGAGAAATGAAAGAAGTTCCTTATGTTCTAGCTGGGGGAGATCGCGGATCGACTGCGATGGTTAATATTGGTTCGACTGTGTATGTTGTTGGGGGTTTTGAGCTTGGTGAGGGTGAAAGTTTCCCCGTAAAACCACCCAATTCTCGTACCAATAACAAAAAGGGGATCCTATATCATCAAGGCATGTCTTATATCGACTTGAATTCTCCTGACTCGAACTCGGGTTGGAAATCAGCACCTTGTAATCGCGATACTATTGATTATTACACTGCTGCTGTTTCCTTAGGTGGTAAGATTTATTCGTTTTGTCATTCTGATTATGCTGGTATTTTCGACCCCGTTTCACAAAAATGGGAGACATTGCTCCCTCCTCCAGAGGCAGGAATATTTGAAATCGACACTCGTACGGAGGTCATTGCTGATCCTGATAATAACAGGCTATTGGTTTTCTTTCGCGAACCCATCAGTGGATACTTAGCTTACTACCCTCATGATAACCATTGGGAACCAACTGATGATCCTTCTCTACCATGGTCTTCCAAACACATACTTCTAGCAGACGATGGCTTGTTTTTTATATACGTACCCAAATTCCCCGATGTGTTCAAGGTCTATGACTCTGTTGCCCAGAAATGGCTTAATGTTGAGTTTACAGAACCCTTCTCTATGTGGGGATACAAGTTTCAAGCTATGGTTTACATGGGGAATGACCTTATCTGTTTGCTTGCTCACTTCCCTACTTATGATAAAAATTGTAATAAAATTAACAGGGTCACTTTATGCAAGTTCAGATTCGTTCGCTCTCCCACTCACCTACTCTTCACCTCGTTTCCTGTCGAGATCTATCCTCTCAACTCCGGCTTCTGCAAGGCTGTCCATTACCTACCTATCTAGGTAGGTAGTATTTGTTTCCATATTTGAGATTATTACTTTTCATTACATCCTCCTACTTTATGATTATCATAATCATTCCATGTTGTTTCATTCTCTAATATTGGAATTGAGATCCATTTTGGCGAGGTCACATGCCTGGCGATTTACGGTTAGATATACTTCCATCTGATTATTCTCTAATTTTGCTGATTTATCATATTATTCTCCAATTTTACTATCATATCTTGATCAATTTTTAGGGTTTAAGATGAATCTTACATATTGTTCAAAATTTAGGATTACAACAAGTTGATCATTATTACCCGTTTTTGATCGATTATGATGTTTTATTGTGTAGAAAATTGTTGATTTTGAAAATTTCCTGTCCAAGATCAGACCGGAATTTGTCTTTAAGTACCCATTTTTTCAAATTCTATTTTTGGTCCGTACCGAAATTAACCGGTTCCGGAATCTTCAAAAGTTGTTGGACCGAACCAGTGCATTTTTCTGGACTGGATTTTGCACACCCCTACTACAATGGTAAGCAAATACGGTAAAAGCAAGCTTTTAATTTGATCACTATGATAAGCATGCCAAGTGATATCTATGTCACGAGCATTGATTGAAAAGGGCTGAAAATTGCATCTATGTGAGCACTAATTCTCATATGCAACCGTCTTACATAAGGGCTTATGTGAGATGGTGCCTCATTTTATCCATTTTTATGTTGTTCGATGTCTCTTTTATATTGTACGAGTTAGTCTAAACTGGGCTTATTTGAGACGGCGCCTTATTGTATCCATCTTCATGCTGTCGAGTGTCGATGTCCCTTTTATATCGTATATATACCCTTTTCTAAATTGGGCTTATGTAAGATGGAGCTTTATTTTATCCGTTTTCATTTTGTCAAGGTCCAGTTTGTGGTGATTGCATGCCTTTAAATTTACAGGTGCACTTGCTGCCACAAGTAAATTTACAAATAGTCTCTTGGCAACAACAGAAATATATATTGATTGGCATTTGTATCAGGGTCAAACAAAGTCACAATTTGTGATTACGAGGCCTATTGCAGCCATAGTTTTGGTAAAAAAGTAATGGAGTAGGGGACGTTGATTTTATATGAAAAACTCTTCTTGACAGATTAGTTAAAAAGAAAATGACAAGTTCTGAAGCAAAGCATTTTCCATCAAAGTGAATGGTGATTTCTCATGTGTAATCCAAGCATTTTTACATGGTGATTTTCAGCAAGAAGTCAAACTTGTTGAGTGGCGTGGCGGCCAAATAGTAGCAGAACACTCTCCGTAGACACTCGTGCACTACACTCTCCGTAGTCAAACTTGTTCGTGAATAGTGGCAAGTGAGCTTTTCTACGCGTGTTCTTGATGAATTCTTTGCACTACACTAGAGTGCTTATGTCCCATTTTGTTGAGCCCAAAATTAATTTTGTATTTTCAGAGGTGGAATTTGCATATGGGTTGCTTCGTATCACTACCCAAATTCAAAAAAAAAATGGTTAAACTTATTAATTTCCGCCACCTGGATCACACCAGGTAGAGATTTTTGCTATTATGTAGCTTCCTCTTGGGGTTCATGTATCCAACGTGAGCTAGACCAAATCAAAGTCCAATTGTGTGGAGAGGAGTTGAGAGAAAGTGAGATCAACTGTTTGATGTGCACACCTAATTGACATAAAGTTTAAGTCTTCATCATCCTAATAACAGAATAAGAAAGTGGTATGATTTGTGTGCGTGTTACAAATATACAAGGTGGTTCGGTCCAATAACTCAACGGTAAGCAGGCATAAGGGTACACTATAGCTAGTCTACATTGTTCAATGAAATCCAAGTACCTTTACCAATCTAGAAATACTTTTGTATATTCCAAATTGCATAAATTGTTGTCGCTGGTTAAACCGAATATTAGACATTCGCCCATCTATTTGTTACCTTTTGTACGTACAGGACAAATGTGTGGCTGTCGCACAATGTAGATCTGATCTCCGGCCACTTTCTCGCTGTCTTGGTTCAGATACTACGTCCATAACGCCCATGTTGCATTCTTCACCTGTAAAATATAGTCATATAGTCAGTAATGAAACTTAAAAGAAGGGCGGGATCTCACGAAAAGTATCAGGTTGATTAAAAGAAGGGCCTACTTGGTTCCGATACCACGTCCACAACAATTTTCTTTTCTTTTTTTAAATTCCTTGCTCAACCTGCATGGTAGAAAGTGGCAACCCCTCTTACATTTGAGTAACGAGTAACGACGTCATAGGAACACTGGCCACATTCACAAATTCTTGTTTCAAACGGACACTTTTGGTCTTATTTGTCAGACGGATAAAATGTTGCCATTTTTTAAGAAAATGTAACCAATTAATTCACAAAATGTTATGACTAGAGGTGTCATTTTTTACCCTGAAAATGATGTGAACAATAATGGTAACATGTTATCAAAAAATAACAACATTTTATTGTAAAATGATGACATGTTACCCGTCTTATTTCAGACAAAAAGCAATGGTCTTAAGAAACCCTGCCTACTAAAGATCGTCGACAATTTACTAAATATAGTCGACAATTTTAATGAACTTCCAAAATTGCCCCTCCCTCACACCCCCCCTTATATTTTCCTTATTATTCAAAAACTACCTTTCACACTTCCAAATTTTGAAAAAAAAAAAAACCGACTCACATAACAACAAAAAAACCGTATCGACCGCATCATTTTCGTCATCAAATTCAAACATTCAACAAGGTATGTGATTGTTATTAATATTTTTTTCTAGTATTTTCTTAGTTTGTAAATTTGTGACGGAATTAGGATAGATGCCTTTATTGTAGACGGAATTAGGATAGATGCTTTCATTTGAATCGGATTAAGTCGTGTTTTGCGCGAAAATCAATCGCAAAATTCAAAAAAAAAACGAAAAACAAAAAAAAAAAGACAAACTGGGCTGGGACGAAGAACATTTTCGTCCAGGTCCAGGCCCAGACGAAAATGTTCTTCGTCCATTATGGGTCTTGGACGAAAAACATTTTCGTCTGGGCCTGAACCTGGACGAAAATGTTCTTCGTCCAAGCCCATTTTCTCGTTTTTTTTTTCTTTTTTTTTTTTTGAATTTCTCGTTTTTTTTTTAAAAAAAAAACTTATTTTTCCGTCTTGTTTTGTTATCGTTATTGATGGGGCATATTCTGCACCGCTGACCAAGTCAACATATTGAGCGAGGTCAAAGATATCCACAGCAAAGTCAACGACTTAGACAGTCTAGCCGATGCAACCCATCTACTGTCACTGGTCTCGGCGGCAACTAGCCAAATGGACACATATCCGTGTACTCATATCCAAGACCCCTCTCCTCGGCCTGCCATAGGTCCATCGGCCGAGGGTAGAACGGTCTTTCCACCTGCTAGCCACTTGGCCACTTGGCCACTACGTGACAAAAGGTGAAAGTTTATAAATACTCCTCAACCTTCATTGAGGAAAGAATCCACAAATTAACCTAAGAATCACTATTCACCTGGTAATATCTTCCTTATCTCTCTACAATATACTTAGCCAAGCAACACATACTTAACCCTTTAAGTTTACTGACTTGAGCGTCGGAGTGAGTACGCTCGGCCAAAGCCGAGCCCTCAGTTTGTTCATCGTTTCAGGAGACCGCAAGGAGGATTCAAGCAAGGACATCATTCTGCAAAGCCACGGGTGGTAACAAATATCTGCTCTGGAATTACACCCGGAACAATTGGCGCCGTCTGTGGGGAAAGACACTAGAAGCTAGTCACATTCATTCCCAAACAAAAAAAAAAACAAACACAAAAACCCACCCCAAAAGCTAAGATGTCAAAACAACAAGAGGTAGTCGCGACCGACGAAACCGCATTCTACCAAGATGATACCTTTCACAATTCTGGAGTCGTGCAACCCTCCACCGGTGGGGTAATCCAACCGGAATTCGGAATGCCGATAATACTGGTTCACGCCGCCGCTGAACCAGGTCACCATCATGGGACATGTGGTTGACACAGCAAAGCTGAAGATGCTCCTGGACCTGATTGGGAATACGCCAGCTCACACTGTCACGCCGACAAGAGCCGCGGAAACCATCCAGGAGACTAGGGCCCAGAACGTGACTCCGAGAAATTTGAACGGAGCACTAGGAGAAGCCGACCCTGCCGAGACGCCGGAGGAGCCCAGAGTGCTAGTGGTGGACCTGAGCCCTCCCCGTCAATGTTGTCAGGATCGGGATTCTACTTTGGATCGATGGGGAGGGTAGGATCGAATCGGTAGAATCGGATCGTAGAATCGCAAGATTCTTCAAACTCACTATATATAATTTTTTATTTGGTAAAAACATATAATTGAAAATCAGAACACTTATTTATTAATATTTATTCATAAAATATTGGTAATTAATGATTTTAGTATCATTGTATGAACAAGTTACATGAAATTTGGGTTTTACGGTGTCATTATATAAAAATATATATTAATTTTTTTATTATAGAATCGGATCGTAGGATCGTAAAATCGTAGGATCGTATTATGATCCCATCTCTAAATATTTTCAAATTAATAGGATCGTAAGATTCTACAGCTATGATAGAATCGTAGGATCCAGGATCGGTCAAGCATTTTTGGATCGTAAAATCGTAGAATCGTTGGATCGAATCGCGATTCTGACAACAATGCTCCCCGTACTCACGAGAGGACAGCGTCGCCGCAGCACCGACGAGGCCTGCCTCAGAGAAACCAGAGAAGCCCGACTCAGCAGAGTCGGAGAAGAAGCCCAAGTCGAAGAAGGAGTCCTTCCCGCTACGAGGAGAGGAGCCGGACTAGGAATGCGAGGAGCCGATCGCCGCGTGTCATCCGACACGTGGTCAGACAGCCCCTCAGCGCCTATGTCCTTGACACTGCCGTGCCAACTAAGCTGAAGTTGCCGGCGTTCACATACAAAGGAGATAGTGACCCAACCGACCACGCCGAGGCTTTCGAGTCTTACATGTCGGTATGGGAGCAGCCCGATGAGGTCTGGTGCCGAGTCTTCCCAACAACTCTGCATGGGATGGCTCAAAATTGGTACAAAGGGCTTCCCGACGGCTCGGTATACTGTTTCGCCGACCTAAAGGACGCCTTCGTAGCGCAGTACTCTTGCAACAAAAGGAGAGCCGTGGAGACGTCGGACCTCCTAACTATCAAACAGGAGGAGGGCGAATCTCTACGAAGCTATGTGAAGAGGTTCGACGGCAAGGTTCAGCAGATTCGAGAGATCAACCCCGAACTGGCGGCTTTCGCACTGATGAAAGGCCTCCCAAAGGGAGTCTTAAAAGACGAGCTCATCAAGTATGGGGGTTTGGGCCTAGATGCCGCCATGAAGATGGCCGACCAGGCCATCAAGGTAGAAGACTATCACAAGACCTGGGTAGGACCCAGCGAGGCCGAGCCCTCAGAAAAGAAGAGCCGCCGGGATGACAACCCGGATGAAAAACGCCGTGATAATAATGGGTCACGGTCCGATGAGAGACGTCGTGACAATAACAGGTCGCGGTCTGACAGATCTGCCAGGAAACAGGACTCGACGGGCGCCGGGGGGGTTCGGGAACGTTTTACCAAAGGCATTACCATGATAAAACCCCTCTGGTCGTGTCGGCCGCCGAGGTCTTCACCCTGAGCAGAAACGAGGGCCAGAAGTGGGAACGGCCCCCCAAGCCAAAAGGAGACGGTGACACGAGCCAGTACTGCGAGTACCACGGCCACACCGGTCACCTCATCGACAACTCGCCGCATCCGAAGAATGCCATTGAAGAGCTGATCCGGAAGGGAAGCCTCGACAAATATGTTGCCAAAGGCCAAAAGACTGACGCCAGCGGTTCAGATAAGAAATCCGTTTTTCAACGGATAGGAGTGATCCATGTGGTCATCGGGGGCAATGAGAACGGTGGGTCAGCTCATGGGCACAAACGGCACCTGAACGAGCTGTATCAGGCCATCAACTTTGTGCCTAACACAGCGATCCCCGCTTCCAACATTCCCGATATGACTATTGGAAGGAAGGACTACGAGGGAGTCATTGCCCCTCACAGCGACCCACTTGTAGTCAACTTGGACATATCCAACCACCTGGTGAAAAGGTGCCTGATTGACACAGGCGCCTACACTAACATCATGTTCAGGGAGTGCTTCCTCAGCCTCGGCCTGAAAATCAAGGACTTGAGCCCCTGCACCAATCCACTGTATAGCTTCTCCGGGCGGGCCCGGTACCCCGGGATCAATCGATCGGGCGGTGATGCTCGGCGAGGGGGATGCGGCTAAGAATGTCCTAGCTGAGTTCGTAGTCATTGACGGCTCGTCCGCCTACAACGTTCTCATAGGCCGAGTCACTCTGAGCGAGATCGACGCAGTAATGTCCGTCCGGGCCCTAACACTGATGTATGTCTCGGACCGGGGGGAAGCGCATAAGCTCGTCTCCAAGGACGAGAAGGACGAGGTAGTCAACGTCCAGATATCTGCCAGAGGATGCAACATGCAATCCCTCAAAGTGGCAAAGCAATCAGAGAGGGGGAAAAGCCCATCCTTACAGCCGGAGGGCGACCTCATGGATGCGACTGACGGCTGACGGGGAAAGGGCGCCTTTAACAAGCCATTAGGACACTGGTGATCTCATGTAAACTTTGTATAACGGCGGAGGTGTCCGAAACAGCTGTGGACACCCCGACGCATGCTTTTATTTAATAAAGAATCGCCCAAGTCTTCCATCGAAATGATCATTTTCCCCACAGTCTCTATGAAGAAACAGACGCCGGCTCACACTGTCATTCCGACAAGAGCGGCAGTCTCTATGAAGAAACAGACGCCGGCTCACACTGTCATTCCGACAAGAGCGGCAGTCTCCATCAAGAAATATAGTGCCGTCGCAGTCACCCCAAGTAGTAGACGCTTCGGCAGTCACTTAAAGTGGTAGACGCCACGTTAGACGCTATCAAGAAACAGACGCCGGCTCACACTGTCATTCCGACAAGAGCGGCAGTCTCCATCAAGAAATATAGCGCCGTCGCAGTCACCCCAAGTAGTAGACGCTTCGGCAGTCACTTAAAGTGGTAGACGCCACGTTAGACGCTATCAAGAAACGACGCGCTCACACTGTCATTCCGACAAGAGCGGCGATCTCTATCAAGAAGCGACGCCGCTCACACTGCGTCATTCCGACAAGAGCGGCATCTCTATCAAAAGCGTACGCCGCTCACACATCGTCATTCCGACAAGAGCGGCAGCTCTATCAAGAAGCAGACGCCGCTTACATCACATTCCGACAAGAGCGGCAGTCTCTATCAAGAAGCAGACGTCGGCTCACACTGTCATTCCGACAAGAGCGGCAGTCTCTATGAAGAAACAGACACCGGCTCATACTGTCATACCGACAAGAGCGGCAGTCTCAGCCAGCGCAGTTTATACTCGCAAAAGCATGCAAAATGCCTTAGAAGCGTTAAACAGTTGAGATACGCACTCTAAACTGACTCGGCCAAGCCGAGGCGAAAACAAAGAAGAGACGCTCAATTAATAACGTAAGAGGACAACCCAGACAAAAACGAGAAAAGACCTCGGCCAAGCCAGAGGCAAAGTGAAAGCGCTAAACACAGTTGAGACGCTCAACTATTAGCGCAAGGAAAAGAAATAAGGTAAAGACCTCGGCCATGCCAAAGGCAAAAAGAAACGAACTCTTATTAAAAATAATAACGGGTTACAGGCGAAGAGAATACAGACGACGGCCGTCCCCATAGGGATAAGCCAAAACACAACCTACCAGAGTTGTACAAAATACAAGGAAAGAAAAGCAAAAAGTTACAAATATGTCATTTGAAGCGCCAAAAGATGGCAGGAAGGAAGGGCTTAATAATTGGCTCCCGAGCAGTGGCTATCCGAGACGCCAGGAGAGCCTGGTGACAACCGCCCGTCTCCCTATGCCTGTTGCTGCTTGCCATCAGCAGCGGTAGCCGCGTCTTCTCCGATGGGCAACCCAGCAGTTTTCCTAGCAGCCTCAGCTTCGGCAGCCTCAGCCTTAGCCTCGGCAGCCTCAGCTGCCCTCATTCTCTCGGCTTCCTCCTTGGCCGCCTTAGCCTTCTCAGCGAGAGCTGCTTTCTCCGCGGCCGCCTCTTTCTCTATTTTCGCCCTCACCGCCTCCTTGGCCTTCTCCGCCACGGCTTTCTCCTTAGCTTCAAGCTTGTCATCAAGCAGCTCGTCATATTTGCCCCACGGAAAGGAACCATCAAGAGGGAAGAGCTCCCCAATCACTTCCCTAGCAGCTCCTTCGGCCAAATCCCGGAATTCAGCACACATGTTAGGAAGCATGACGGTTTGGAGCATCTCAATGTCCTTCTCCTTTTGCCTGATGATGGCCTCTTTGCTCCGAATCACCTCCGCCTGGGCCTTAATCAGGTCCCTGGATTCGTTCCTCTGCTGGAGATAGAGGTCGGCGTGCCTCTGAACAAGGTTACATTTCTCCAGCAGCTTCGCAGCTTCGGCTGCCGCAGCCTCGGCCTTGGCTCTCTCAGCAAGGACCTCCTTTTCAGCGTCCTCCCTGAGTTTTCTCTCAGCCAAGAGCGCCTTCTCAGCATCTTCCCTAAGCCTCTGCTCATTAAGGAGATCCAGCTTCGCCGACACGGCCACCTGCTTAGTGGCATTACGCTCAAAAACAGCTTGAGCCACGGCTTTCTCCTGCTCTATGATACGAGCACCGGTAAGCTCGTTCCACCTCGCCAACTCCTTGATCAGCTTCGTGCCTTCCTCTATAAGCTGGGAGACGGAAGCCTTCTGGGATGAAGAGACAGAGGTGACATTTTGATCACCAGCCTGCAGCTGGGAGAGGGAAGCCTTCTGGGATGAAGAGTTAACGGTGACGTTTTGATCACCAGCCTGCACGGAGACCCCCTCCACTTGCTGCCCAATAAGAGCGACGGCCGACAGCGGCTGATCTACAAAAATTTAATGAAAGCATCAGTGTCAACACGCATTAACATATCAGAGAGCCAGTCATCAGGAGCACCTGATGACCCGGCTAAATTAAAGCCACAGGACGGATAGGTACCATGCTTGGCCGGAGGGGGCATTTCCTTGCCAGCGGTAGAAGTTGTCTCCTTCCTCTTACGGATAAGGGGAGATTCTTCCGCGTCAGAGTCCCCCCCATCAGAAATATCAACGATCACTGTCTCCTTAGGGGGGAGGATGGGAGGTGGAACCGGTGTCGACGCTGTCGCCGCCAAAGACTTTGTCTTCCGCGTCCGGCGCGCCATGCTGCTAACAACCTTGGCCTGGGCCTCCTCCATGTTCAAGCCCTTCAGCCGTTGTTCCATGAGATCATTCGGCGAAGTCCTGCGGTCATGGGCTAGAGCCTTGGGATGCAAGTTAGCAACAGTTTTATCTTTGTGCAGCCCCATTCTCCGGAGGATATCCTCAGACAGGTCCGGTCCAAAGTGGTCTGCGAAAGAAACAAAGCAAAAGTTAAGTAGAAGAAATAAATCGAAGTTCGAGACACAATGAGAACGGTGATGGGCCTCACACCGACCCCACTCACCCTGTGCTAGGGCCGGTATGAGGCCAACATGGCAAAGCGGCTCATCCTGAAGAATGATCTGCGTTGGGGGGATCCATCTTTTCGGCCGCCCACTCTTGTCCACCTCAAAAAGCCTCATTGCCAGCTTCTCGTCCTCTTTAAGAAGGACCTTGCTGGCATCCATTTTGAGCTTCTTTCGGGTGACCCATCTATCATGCTCCGCCTTAGTCTCACACCGCAAATTAACTTGGTGTTGAAAGGAGCGGGGCAGCGGATAGTCGTCCGGCACCTTAACGTACACCCACCGATTTTGCCAGCCCTTGCAAGAAGTAAGTTTGTCAACAGAGACGTAACCTTGCTCCATTTGCACACTGTACCATCCGACGCGGCCAGAGATTGATGGCCGGAGATGATGAAGCCGGTGGAATAAATTCACCGTCGGGGCCTCTCCCTTGAAGAGACAAAGCCAGACAAAGCCGACAATGGTCCTCATAGCCAACGGGTGCAGTTGGGCAACAGCAACGTTCATGGCCCTAATGATAGCCATGACGTACTCGTTCAGCGGAAACCGGAGCCCGTACTCCAGGTGCCGCATGTATACGCCGGTGTAGCCCGGTGGGGGGCAACAGACGGCCTGACCCTCCTCAGGGATAACAATTTTGTATCCCCTGCCAAAGAAAAAATGGCCCTCGAAAAACTTCTCGCCGGAACAACTGGCGAACTTATGGGTCCAAGCACGGTCAAGGCGGACCTTGCAGGCGTCGCCGTGATCCATAACGTACTGCCTCCCCTCATTAGGACGAGCCTTTTCAGCATCGTCACCAAAATCATCGCCGAAATCACCGACATCATCATCATCCTCCCATTCCTCCAGAATTTGAGGATCAACTTCAGGAGAAGGAGACCTAGGGTCCCCCGACGCAGGTTTACTAGGTCCAGCACCAGCAGAAGACATGTTCACAACAATTACTAACAAGATAAAAGAAAATTTGTTTGTTTACCTTAAAGAAAAACACTCACCGGATCAAAGACTCTGAAGATTAGAAGAAAGGGAAGCCCTTGAAAACTTAGAGAGATGAAGATTTTGGAGAAAATTTGAGAAAATGAAATTGGTGGCCAAAATCACGGAGTAACTGCCCTATTTATAGAGAAAAGCCCATGAAGAAGGACCAATCAGGGCACAGCCCATGAAGCGTCAGCCAATCAGCGAGCAGACACGTGTCGAACATGCAACCACGGAATGTCAATCATTGCAACAATTGAACGTCAATCAATGCAACAGTGACCAAGCGTCTTCAACACGCCCATTCACATCTCTTCGCCTATTCGTCTTCCTCAACAAATTCCTAGGTAACTGCTCTCCGCCGGCCACATGATCAACCAAGCTAGGTAGCACCGGCCGGGGGCAATCAAAAACAACCGGCACTCTCAACCCTGGTCTCGGCCTGCATCACTCTCTTTTCCACATCGGATGCCCCTTTACACATCCATATGGAGGGGGGATATGGTACGGCCTAATAAGAACCGGGCCGAGGCCGAGGTAGAAGAAGTCGATGCATCAGAAGAGGCCGACACAGAAAAATTTTGCAAAATACTTGCGCAGAATATACGCTCAAACATACATCGGAGCCCATACCACGGCATAGACTACGCTGGGGGCAAATTGATGGGGCATATTCTGTACCGCTGACCAAGTCAACATATTGAGCGAGGTCAAAGATATCCACAGCAAAGTCAACGACTTAGACAGTCTAGCCGATGCAACCCATCGGCTGTCACTGGTCTCGGCGGCAACTAGCCGCCGGGGGACACATATCCGTGTACTCATATCCAAGACCCCTCGGTCGGCCTGCCATAGGTCCATCGGCCGAGGGTAGAACGGTCTTTCCACCTGCTAGCCACTTGGCCACTTGGCCACTACGTGACAAAAGGTGAAAGTTTATAAATACTCCTCAACCTTCATTGAGGAAAGAATCCACAAATTAACCTAAGAATCACTATTCACCTGGTAATATCTTCCTTATCTCTCTACAATATACTTAGCCAAGCAACACATACTTAACCCTTTAAGTTTACTGACTTGAGCGTCGGAGTGAGTACGCTCGGCCAAAGCCGAGCCCTCAGTTTGTTCATCGTTTCAGGAGACCGCAAGGAGGATTCAAGCAAGGACATCATTCTGCAAAGCCACGGGTGGTAACAAATATCTGCTCTGGAATTACACCCGGAACAGTTATAAACTAATAAATTATTAATAATAAACCTCGTCCGTGGCGAACTCGTTGTAAAATTATTTATTTTATTTTTTAAATTTTAAAAAACTTATTTTTCCGTCTTGTTTTGTTAGCGTTAAAAACTAATAAATTATTAATAATAATTCTCGTCCGTGGCGAACTCGTTGTAAATTTATTTATTTTATTTTTTAACTTTTTTAAAAAAATAAATTCCGTCTCGTTTTGTTTTCGTAAAATATTAATTAATTATTACTAATAAACCCCGTTCGGGGATATTTTGTTTTATTTTAATTTTTTAATTTACTTAAACTTATATTTATAAATTCTTTGTTTTATTAATTTAAGTAATCAATGCGTTTTTATTATTTTTTGAATAGATGGCCGGTGGAGGAAAAGTCCGTCACGTTCGAGCTCGAAAGGGGCTCCAATTTGAGTCTGAGGTTGGAGATGGTAGTACCCAGTCGTGGACTGCGAAGCAGTTGGAGGAGGTGGCTCGGTCTGGTGATGTGATAGGTGAGGAGGAGGCGGGTGATGAGCGAGTGCGTAGGGTGCCCCGTAGACGGGATGAGGAGGGGCGTTTTCAGCGGATGTCGGATGGTAGTTCTAGTAGTGTCGTGGCTCCGAAGAAGAAGAAGTCGGGTAAGGATGTCTCTTGGTTGATTTCCGATCGTGTTCCGGGTGGTCCGATGTTTCCCCACGTGATTCCTAGCTTTGGGGGCCACATTGCCAACACCTTATGGCCGACTCCTAATGAGGTCGGTCGACCAGTTTTGACGGGTTACCACCGGTTTGGTAAGACGAGGTTGTTGAGTTGTTGGCAACTACCTTCGGCCGTTCAGACTATTTATGACGGTAGTGGTCTTTCTCACCTATTAGATTCCATGGTCGAGCATTTTAACATGCCCCTTATTTCTTCTTTCGTTGAGAGATGGCAACCCGACACCAACAGTTTTCACATGCCTTTTGGGGAGATGTTCATACTCCTTCACGATGTTGCGCAAATCTTAGGTGTTCGGGTTGATGGTAACTGTTGTAAGGTGGAGAGTAAGGACGGGAAGTTGGCGGATCCCCTTATGTTTGTTTGTGGCTTCTTTGGGATTTCATCAAACGAGTTGAGGTTGCCGTTAAACCCTAGTAAGAAGGCCCCTATTTACAAGAGTGGGGGTATATTGGTAGATGCAGTTTGTGACATGGCGGCAGCTAGTTGTGATGTTGTTTTTGCTCAGGGGTTTTTGGCTGCGGTGTTGGGGTCGACACTTTTTGTCGACAAATTAGGTGATAGGTTACGTCCTCAGTTGTTTCCTTTAGTGAATGATATTGATTGTGTACACCACTACGCTTGGGGAGCCGGTGTACTAGCCTTCATGTACCGACAGTTGGGTGTGGCTTCACGTGCTGGTGTGAAGACTATTGGTGATTGCTTGACTTTGTTGCAATCGTGGATCTATGAGTATTTTCCTATGTTTAGAACCGGTTCACCTTCGGTAATTGACCCTACTCAGCCTCGGTCGTGTTTTTGGAGATCCGTTGGTCCCTTCGCTCAAAATGCGGAGAAATTGTTGGAGTATCGGAGGTTGTTAGATGGGCTTACTTATGCTTCCATTAGGTGGGATCCGTACGGGCCGCGTTAGGAGGAGTATCATCCTCGTACTCTGTTTGCCGGTTGTGTTCGTTTCATGGACATAGCCGAGCCGTACCAGCCTGATCGGTGTTTACGACAGTTTGGGTATGTGCAGATAATAACCAATCCCATTATGAGATTGGTAGCGCATCGTCCTGCTTCGGGGATAGGGTACGAGGTTAGTGTCGGGGCTGCGGTGGCTGATCATCTTTGGGATTGCTAGGAGGATCACTTGGTTCACCTTTCTCGTAGATCGAGACCAGTTAGTTTCCCGGGTGAGACGACGCCAGATTATGAGGCTTGGTATAATGGGAATTCTCACCCGTTGATCATTGATCCCGACCACCATGGTGCCCCCGCTGCACAGGACGATTTTGATGTTCCTGCTGAGGTAATAATTTTACTTACAGTTGTTGTAATAATTGTTTAACTTTCTTACTGTTCGTCGATAATGTTTATAATGTTTTAGTTATTTTTGTCAATTTGCAGACTGCACGTGCTTTAGTGTTTCAGTTTGTCGAGGCCGGAAGGATTACCGATGACAAGTAACAGCTTTCCTTCTTCTGCAAGATGATGAAGAACATCGACCCATTGGTTGAGAGGGCTAGGGAGATTATACGTCATAGAGGACCTCGTCAAACACCCGGTGATCGTGTTCAGCGTAGATCAGATGGTGTGTACACTGATAGCGAGGAAGAGGATGATCAGTAGTCGGGAGACTAGTTTGTGTTTGTTTTCATTTATGTTGTACGTTTTTGAAGACATTTTTTTATGTTGGATGATTATGTTAGTTGACTATTTGAACCTTGTTTAATTCAAAAAACATGACGGTTTTAAATTCTGAAATTTCTTAAATTTCTTGAATACATAGCAACTGATGCAAATTCATACATTTCTGGAAATACTCACTACTTCATGACAATGGCCAACATAATGAAAACAAACAAATACAAGATACACTTGAAATAAAACTTCATCATCCTTGACATTTCCGAAATCTCCTTTTTTATACCTATCACTTGCACTTTCATGACATTTCCACTTGATGCATCATCACCTTCATCTTCACATGCTATCTTCAACTTTTTTGTTATTGTCAAATGATCTTCAGTCAACCACGACACAAAATGATCGCAAGGTACACACTTAAAATACGCTTTTTTCGGATTAGTAACTGACCCGGAAATCTTGATGATAGCGTTTCTGTGACAACGATTGTAAATTTGATTCTTAAAATCAAGGCCTTCAATTGGGTGGTTTCCCCACATTGAGGATGATGTTGACATAAGTAGAGAGTTGAAGAAGAAAATGGAAGAAGATGAAGATGATTGGAAAATAGAAGAAGTTGAAGATGAGTGCAAAAAATACAAAAATATGTAGATGTTTATATAGGGAAAAATAACCGTTACAATTCAAATGTTACCGTTATAATTCAAAATAACCGTTATAATTCAAAAATAGCCGTTACAATTCAAAATAACCGTTAGAATTTAAATGTTACCGTTACAATTTAAATGTTACCGTTACAATTCAAAATAACCGTTAGAATTCAAAATAACCGTTATAATTCAAAAATAGCCGTTACAATTCAAAATAACCGTTAGAATTTAAATGTTACCGTTACAATTTAAATGTTACCGTTATAATTCAAAATAGCCGTTAGAATTCAAAATAACCGTTATAATTCAAATGTTACCGTTATAATTCAAAATAGTCGTTATAGTTAATAGCTTATAAATAGGCCATTCTATGTCAATTTCAATCACAACATCCAATCCTATTCACTCACTACAATACTAAAATGGTTCTCACAAATACTCAAAAAATCAGAGGTTATCAAGGCAGAATCGATCTAATTGTTCAAAATTTACCAGTTCTAATTGAGCGTCTTAATCAGTGGTTCCCAGTGCCACTGTATGTCACATGCTTGAAGAGCCTCCAATTGGTAGCCTTTGTATAATTTTAACCGGAAACCCGGATCATGTTCTAACTCCAAAGATTAGAGATGAGGTTGTTTCGATGAAGCGAAACGAGAAGATGTGGGAGTTTCGCAGGTTAAGAAGTGATATCTTCACATATTTTGAGCGCATCCTCACCGTGATCGATTACCCAAGACTATCAGACTTATGTGCCGGTAGAGTGCTCAACCAAGGAAATCTTTATCTCTACATCAATGATTTGTTGACTCAATATATGTCTACCCAACCTGAAGAAATTGAGGTTCAAGATCATGAAGAAGATAAGGAATCGTCATCTTCATCATCGGAAGATAATTAAGTTCGATAGTTATTTAATTATGTTATGTTTTAAGTAATAATCGTTTATGGTATGGGTTTGAGGTTTGGGGTTTAGGGTTTGGGGTTTGGGGTTTAGGGTTCTCGTTCACCCGAGGCTCGTTTACATCCTCCTCTTCCGGATGTATCTGAGAGTAAAGGGCATCGAACATGGATGATCTCATACTCGGATCTGCATTCCGAATTTCATCGAATAACTCCTCCAATCGATCATAGTCACAAACCGGCATTGCCTCGGAACCATCGTACTCCAACTTCCTCCAAAATGCATGTAACACATCAACAGGGACCCGAGATCCGTTTCTAGCAATGCGATGAAGTGAACAAGCACATAACAAACCAAGTGTAATAGCCTTTACACAACCGCAATCGATCATCAAGGCATCTTCCGTCATCTTGGCACCTCTTTCGAATTCTTCACGCAATTCAATGATGGCATTCTTTGATATTTTATAAGAAAGTCTGGAAAATAATCGCTGAATCCCCGTCAACCGCCTCGATCTAGATAACTCCAACGAGTGTCGGATCTCAACATGTTGCGTTTCCATCAAAGAACGAAACCGAATCTAGATGCTATCAACGGCCAGTTTCGCGCTATTCAACCATCTCTTCAAATTCGCATGAGCCGACTCAACCCGGGATGTAGAAGTGTTCTCAAAATGAGTTATCTTGTTCGTTCTATACTGGGCCACATTAGCTTGTCACCTTTTTACCATGGTACTTGTTTTTGCTACTCTAGACTTTCGACTGTCTTTTAAATTCATACATTGAAATGTTTTTCTTTTATTTTTCCTTAGGAAGAGGGATGAACCCCGAGTTACATTCAGCAAGCAATGTACAATAGTAAGGACCCCAAACTACCCCTTTTTGTAAGAACTGATTTTGTCTGACCCTGATCATCGTGTTTTCCGACACAACTTGACATGGCTTCTAGCGAGTTATTGATGTTCAATGACAACTTCAAGATAATACACAACCCATTACAGTACACCAAAGTCAGAGTGTGCAAGAACACTACAGACCTACAGTAAACCAAAGTTGAAGAGAAATTGGCATCTTCATGATCTTGAATTCTTCATCATAAACAGCTACAAGTCCCAATAGAATTGCTTGGTATTTCCAGCTTAAGCTTCAATCAAATGTTCAAGCAGTCTTAAGAGTAAATTGCATGTCATAAAACGATGCTTTGTTCTCTTTCCTGCCAGTAGTAGGTTGATAAATTATGGTTACTTCAGTTCTTGCTGCTGAGTGAATGTGGAAGAACTTTATATGGGTTTAGTATGCACTTCGGGTCCATCAGATTCTTGATTGAGGCCATCAATTGCACCTGCATTTTACGCAGAGTCATTCATGCATGTTTCTAAAAGTATGATTCGATTCCTAGACATCGAAATAGTTCAAATCTGATATAGATTGATTCGCTTGCACTACTATTTTAAAATAACAAGAATCATTTACGGAGCATATAAATTATGCTTATTACCAATTAATTTCAACTTAGCTGGGATATTTGACAGGTATTTGAGTGTATGATTAGTTAAAAATGCACAAAGTAAAGCTTTGGTAAAAAAAAAATGCAATAACCAGGGGAAAAACCTGACAAGATAACACATTCTCATGCCCGAGCAATGCATAATGGTAGAAATGCAGAAAAGAAGTCAGACTCCAAGAGATGGCCTTTGCTTTGGTAATTTTCTTTCAACATTTTGAGCGGAAGGGTAATGAGAAATCAATTAACATAAATACACAAGACTGCCATTTTGCTTAGTAAACCAACGAGTACTAAAGAAAACAATAGACTAAAACTACCAACAAGATGTACTTACGACTTCGGGAGACTTGCTGTAGTAAATCTTGTTCGCTTTCATCAGTCCAACACCGTGCTCAGCACTAATACTCCCACGATGTTTAGATGTCCACTCGTAAACAAAGGGCTCAATTTGCGCTAAAATCTGCCACCAAACTTAGCTGAGTGCTCCACATAACATTCAGCATTCTTTTTTTTTTTGGTTACTTTTCTACAAGATATAAGAAACTTACAGCATCATCATACTGAGGAGAGGTTATATTGAGGTGCAAGTTGCCATCTCCCAGATGGCCATATCCGACAACATTAGCTGGATGACCTACACAAAGAGTCCATGTTGCAGCTAAACAGAAAGCTAGGAAGACTGAAGTTCTACATATTTTACAAAAAGCTTCATAATAGATAAATTACTCATATAGAAGGGATGGTAAAGTGAGAGGCTGAAGTGGCACATTAAGGTGGTGTTTGATTAGGGGGGTTAATCACCAAAGCCACCCCACCGGTACCACTTCACCCGCCAGTGACTCTTCCCCCACCCGACCCCACCACCTTAGTGACCCCCTTACAACCGATCGCAACCACAACCATCCTCATAATCACCACCTATAACCCTAAAATATCACTCTCGCACACCCAAAAACACCAAATCTGGTATTTTTGGGGGTGAAGGAGGGGATTTCGGGGGTAGAGGAGTGACTTTTAGGGTTATGAGGGGTGGTTTCCATTAAAAGGTTCAATAAATGTTAGTTATTGATACTCGATATCTACCCAGTTTCAGAATAATAACAATGGCAAGATTATTGCCAGAAAGTCACAATTTCCCCAGTTGTCCCATACTCCCATGTCTTAAGGCTGGCCATAAAAATGACAACAGTACCAGAACAAAAATGATATAAGATGTATGAATTACCAAGGCGTGTCCGCATTTCCTCCACAAGATCATACATTTTCTCCACAGGAATAGACAAATCATACTTATATACAGCCCCTGACTTCATCAATGCTTCTGGTATGCCCTAAAGCATATCAGAGTAAAACATTTCATCAATTTTGGTACTACTCACAAAATGAACTAGAATTTGGATTGAATGAGAGGAGTACATGGTATATGAGCAAAACAAAATTAACCTTATTGGCATTCAATACAAATAATTGAGTACTTTCGGAGTAGATAATAAACGGACACTTCTACAACTTACAAGGACACCACTTAGGTTCAATCAAGATGGAGGAAAGGTACCAAAATACTTTCGTAAAATATGCATATATCACACGACGTTACGAGTATGCATACTCGGAAAGAAATACAAACAGTAGAGCAAGACAAAGAACCTCATTTTAAAAAAGATAAACAAAAACTAGAATAGCAACATCTCGCTGAACGTTGCTATACATATGAGACTGTTAAAATCCAAGCGCTGTCCACATATTTGAGCTTTAGTCTTTACTTTCATGTACTCCGCATTATGAAGTTATTTCCGTTATAGTTTGAAAGTCATGCTCGGGAAATTTTCCTGCTTCCTAATGTGAAAAAAAGCCTTCATATTAGTATTCTTTCCAATTTCGTGATTGCTAGATTTTAGAGCACTATTGTGCACACTTAGTGTGTGCTCTGAATAGCTACGTACAATTCAAATAACCCTTTTTTAGAGGTGCTAGTCAATGAGATTCACTATCTATCTCAAGCCTAGTTATGCCCATTGCTTATGCTTAATACTAGAGACGTCATGGTCTCTGTCATCTACTGAATGTGCGTGACGCTCTGGTGATTGAGACCAGAGATTCAAGGGCATGCAGATCTGAGACCCTCCTAATTGGCGATCCTTCATAGCACTTGTCCTCCAATAATTGCATCCTCACTGCGAGAGATAGTAAGGGTTTCACATCACGTTTTGACTGACCGATATGAACCGTCGCAGACTGCATCAACGGCAACAAAGTAACAGAGGTCTGCTAACTAGGCCTAGCGAGGTTGCATATTTTCACTTCTGAGCCTAATTGTAGCTTACTGAACCAAAATCTAACATTGTAGGATAAAACGACTAGATAATTAGAGGACCAAGGCAAGAAACCAAGATTTAGACAATTTGGAAGCAGAAGATTAGTCTGATTACAAGATAGGTCCTAACTAGAAATGCATGAATGGTAGAGCAAATGAGCGATGGACATTGATGAATCTTCTTAGAAGAAAAGAAAAGAAGAGCATAAGTCACAACCTCACGGATACGCCAAAATGAAGATGCTTGGTTGATGTCCTGTGCTATGGTTCCATCAGATATCAATCCGTTCTCCATTGAGCGAAACAAGAAGGTCTCAAGCTTCTCTCTGGACATATAAGCAACGTCGACTACTTAGACCTATCAATGTGAATATCCATCATGCAACTCAAAGATGGGACAAAATACAAGTATAACTGTGAAAAGGATTATTCCATTTCCAATGATGTTGAAAGCAATATAATGGAATAAAGCAAAATAAAACACTTTAGTGTCTGAGTATAGATGGGGAACTGGGCAAGTAATAGTTCGTCGATGCAATACTTGGGCAACTTCCATTATGGATCATTCATAATTGCTTGTGTGTTTTAAGCACAAGGGTAAGGCCATTAACATCCAACCATCCTTCCCAGTTACCCTGCTACAAGAGGGAGCCTTTAAAGAACAACGATAATGTTTTAGACTCCTCTTAGAGTATAATTGCAAAAACAAACTAATGTACTACAATTATTCTCTTTGTATATCCATTTCTTTTTCTTTTCTTATTGTTAACCTAGAATGGAGGTAGAAGAATTATCTGAAGGTGACAGCTAGGCCAAGTAAGATGACCCCATAAAGCAGTAGCTTAAGAGGCTTCCACAGCAAAAGTGTCTGAAGCTCTAAGTTAGAGGTGATAACACCCAATCTCTTAGCATTTGGCAGACACACACACTTATCAGCGGTAAAAGAAGCAGTAATTTTCAACATCTCCAAACAAAAAGAAATATAATGAACTGTTTAACATCAACAGTCCAGCTTAAATCCAAACAGATGGCACCTAATGGCTAATACGATGCCTTTTGAAGCCACATGTTTGACGGCAAAATAATGCCCATATTGATGGTTGAGAAAACACTCACCTATCATAAGATTCATCACTGCCTGTTGTCTCAATCAGGACATAAAAGTTGTGTAATGCAGGAGGCAGAGGATTTCTCACTCCTTCTAAATTATTCAGAACCTATAACACAAAAGCACAAGTCATTTTGTAACTCGACAAACAAACTGAAATAAAAAAAAAACATAGATTCATTGAAGTAAAAAGAAATCAGCGTCCATGTTAATGCATGAACTCCATAACCTAGATGACTGTACCTTTATATTAGTGCAAGAAATTAATATATGCAACATTAGTAAACTTAAAAGCAATTTCTGACTGCGAATATTTTATCTGGAAGCATTCAAACAGTTGTAGCAACTAGCAAGTAATATTTTCAACAAAGAAAGATCTTTACCACATCCATTGCATGGCTATCCAAAAACTCAAATGCAGATAAAACCTCTCCAAGTTTCCTTTTGGCTTCAAGTAGAAGTTTCTGACATATATAGGCAGCAACAATATTAGTTTACTTTTTCATACATGGGTATTAGGTATCAGAGTGGAAATTTGAACTTGGAAGCAATAGCCAAACGGAAAAGACGATATCCAGGGATAGCTTCTCCAGATAAGTGAAACAAAGCATCATGTATACATAACATGGGTATACAAGCAAATCACTGAAGAACAGTTAAAATTTCTAACACTCCAGCCACAACAGTCAATACGGATTATGTTATTATCTTCCCACATGAAACATATCATTTAAAACTACATTCGTGTAAGCACAGTAGGTAATTGAAGCAGCTATGATTTATGATTTCTTGCATTGTTCTTTTATCGAGAAAGGTATTTGATACACACTTTTAATGAAGGATCATCTATAGTTGATCGAAAAACAAATGGAGTATTAAAATCATTCTTTTAATTCGGTTCAGGGTCACTAGTGAACCCTTCAAATGCAATTTGAGGCCGCAAAAATATATGCAGCCATCTTGAACTGGTTGGTGGGCTTTTTTGTCATGGCATGGGCCATGTTAAACACAAAACAAGATTTCTGATGATCTACCACCAATCCACTACAGGCCACGAGAACAGATGCAAGAAGCACTAACAAATTAAAGAAGAAGATTTCCTCATTTACTATGCTTTTAGCGGGAAATTGTTAAATACTTAAATTCTTTTTTGGAAACATTGGATTTCCAGAAATATATAGATAGTAAAATCAGAAGTTCCATATAACTAACTACCCACATCAAAGTACACTCTACAAATATTCAATAAAAGAGCAATATTTAACTACAACTACCAAGGAGAAATTCGAGTGAATAATATAACAGGCCCGGTTCTATTTACTCTCGGAAGAAGTTGGCTACCTGACAGCTGATATAGTCATTACAAGCCAGAAAAGCAATGTTGACAGCAGCAAGCTTTGGTGGAGTAAGGATAGAGACTTTCGTCACAAGACCCAGCGATCCTTCACTACCTGCATCCAGAAAAGAGGGGAGAAAATTAAATCTGAGGGCTTCCAAGGACGGAGGGTAATTCTTAAGGGGGTAATGGAGGGAAACAATGGAAAAAGAGGAGTGAGGTGATGGCGGTGGTGAAGGGATCAGGAAGGGATTGAGGGAGATCTATTAACCTCTAATAGGGGTAATATATTAACCTAGAGAGGAGGTGGATAACTATTACCCCCACTTTATTCTCCTTTGTGAGATTATTATTACCCTCTCTTCCACATTTTCTTCCCACCATTACAACCACTTCCACCTCCACTCCAATGTTTTTTCCACTGTTACTCCCTTAACAATTACCCTCAATCATAATGAGCTGTGAACCAGAAGCTTGTATTCTCCTGGTTTGATTTGTAATAAATCACTAAGCACCAAAACTTACCACAAACCTATAAATAAATGCTTCAAGTCATACCCAGTATTATCCTTACGTAAGGTCCCAAGCATGTCCATCACAGAACCATCAGCTAATACAGCTTCAAGGCCTATACAAGAGTGCCCGCTTAAATGGGTATATCATTACCTGGTCAGGCACTTCTAGGATCAAGACATAAATATGACAATAGAAAATTAGAATTGAAATTGTTTGGCAAACCAGGTTATGAATAAGACAAATATGCAATTTGTAAATTCATCTGAAATTTCTGAAAATAAGCAAAAAACTAGTAAGCGCAACATGTGTTGTGAGTCAAAACTCAACAGCATCATAAAACAATCTTTACATATCTCATCCATGATAGATCCAGTTCTATACGAGAATGACAATTCTAAATAACATTAAACGAGTATATTGAATAGCACAGCTGAAAGCCGTTCAAGTCGACAAACCGACTCCTTGCCATCGCTTTAGTTTCTTTCAATGACTTACGTGGACTATGACGTGAGTGGAAGGGTGAAAACCCCGTGATGCTAATTTACTAGCTGAAATGGATTTAACTTAATGTACCAGATGAATCTCTGAAGTCATCATAATTAGTCATATGAGTCTAAGATGATCTCTCTATGGAATTTTCGGCTGTCAATACCATATACCAACTCAAACACATGAGATGCCATATTTGGAACTTTCCATATTTTTAAATTCACATGATATCCCAGAGGTTTGACATATTTTCCACGGTACCAAAAGTTTATGTTTGTGATAATATCCTTGAGGTTTGTATAGTTTGCCAATCATAACCAAACTGTTACATTCATAATTTTTAAGGTTATAATGGTTACATGTGTCATTCATAATGTTTGAACTTTGATAGGAATTTTTGAAAAAAAATAATAAATGTGTAATACCATTATACTTTTAAGTTGTATACATGGTGCCACAGAAAAAAAAGTGGTATCATGTGGACAAACTTAAATAAAAGGGTGAACAAACTTATTTACGTTTTTTTTTTCAAAAACTTAACTTCCACTCAGCATTGATGAATGAAACGCATTATTTTAACCTTAAAACTCCACAGATGTTACAATTTGGTCATGGTGGATAAGAATTACAAACCTCTGGGCTCTGGATAAACCTAATTTTTTAGTACCTTGGGGAATTCGGTAAACATCAAGATACCATTTGAATTTTTAGATTTCAAATGTATTAAGCTAGTAATACAGCTAATAAAATAATTTTTCACACCTTTTCCTTTACATAGCCTATAACAATCAAATACCACGTTAAATGTTCCACTTAGATATTACCCAAGACATTCCCATGAAGAGATCCATAACGAACCAAGCGCAAACCACCAGCATTAGTTGAAACATTTCCACCTATTTGACAGCTTCCTTTAGCACCCAAATCAAGAGGCATGACAAATCTACATCATTAAATAGATAAGTATGGGAAAAAGATTCTAACGTTTCTCTTTGATATGAAAAGTGCAAACACGAAAAAAAAAAAAAAAAAAAAAAACTTAGTTACAGTAATCCAGCATTCAAAGCTGAGCAAATTTCTACCAAATTCTGAACAGAGTGAATACAACATTATCACAAACATTTATCACTGTCCTAAAGCCTTTGTCTTAGTTTTTTTTTTTCGAAAAAGAAAAAAATGTGAAAAATATTTGTTTTGGTTCAACTGAGCGCACTATGTCGCGGGTGAGAAATGAGAATCGAACCCCCAACTTCATGGTTGGGATAAAAGAGCTCTTACCACTTGAGCTAACTCTTGTTCTCCATGTAGAAAATATTTAAAAGGTAAGGAAGCACCCTCATAGCTCTCATTCAAATTAACTTAATATCATGTCGTAATCTAAATGTTGAGACGCAACATAGACTACACAGAACTTCAAGGGTATACATAGAGGATTACCCTTCATTGTCCACAAAAGATTCCAAATTCTCCAATATGCATCCTGCTTCACAGACTAGGATTCCACTGACCTACATATTTTGAAATCAAATCATTTTCTAAAAAAAAACAAAATGTATATGGAGGACCAAGAAGAGATTGTCTCAATACATAAAGTTTACTCCATAGTATTAAATCTCGTCACTATATCAACTCACTCAAGCATAATACAAGACATGAAATAGAACCAACATATCATTTGATCATTCACCGCAGTCTGTGTTCAATAAATCGGTACATCCCTTTGCATCTAGCAACAATATAGGACTGGAGGTATTGTCTACCGATGAATATTGAGCAAATATAGGCATAACAAAAAATTCTAGTTCATGAAGAGTGTATGAAAAATGCAAAAGCAAAACCCTCCCTATGGTCTGTGCCAACCTAACCCTTCTACCTTAAGGATCTTCAATTTAAATGCTGAGTATCAATTGCCAAAATTCAACATATCCTCCCAACAACTGCTCCACAAATGTATAATAGAAATAAAAGGAACACTTGGGAATCGGCATACCTTGTCAAAAGATAATATCTTGTTCATTACGCTCAAGTTGACAATAACCTACGAATTAAGAAAAAAAATCGTCAGTATTGACATCCAAAAATGACAAATCAATGCTTTACAGCAACATTATTACAGTTCATCAAAAGCTCCGCCTATGGCGGGATAAGGAGGTTGGGATGTATGCCTTATCCTTGTATTGAAAACAGCAGAGTTTTTTATGAGTCGCCCAAAAAATTGCATCACACCAACTGCTACAGTGCTACTACAATATATAAGGAGCAGGATATTTAGTTAGCCATATTGCTTATTCCATCGTGTATCGAAGGTAAAGAATCATGAGTTTTTGGCTCTTGACTGAGTCCATGAGTAAAACAACAGAGAAACCAAAATCAGATAACTAGATATATCATGCTTTGAAACACGTCGACTAAGAGGATAGCTATTGACTATGTTTCTTTAGAAGTTAAATTCAAACGTGTCAAGCATTTTACTTGTCTCAATTTATTAAACAACTTTTGGTTGCAGTGAGGTAATGAGAGGAGAATGTAAGTATCGTTTCCACTGCAATAAACATAAACGTGCTTAAACTGACTCATAACAAAAACGAGACAACCATCTACTACTTTAAGGGGAAAAAATAAAAAGGCGGAGGATTTTAGGTATTATGCTTGTCTAGGTTTTTTGGCAAGCTAAAATCAACTGCTCAAACCTCAGACACTGATGAGTGATGACAGTACACACAAGTATCATTTCTACAGCAATCTTCCACCATCTATCAGTAGGACACATATTTGACATGAAACACAGCTCTCACATAAACAATTATACTCAAAAGTTGAGAATCTTAAGTGTGCCATTATCATACATGTAATACTTTAGCCAATCAGATGCGCACAAACCATAACCACACAGCAATTTTGTTCCATCATTTAAAACTGTTATATTACCTCATCAAAAACAGGCACACTTCCCCCAACAAGACCTGTGTTACCACCTTGTGGAACAACAGCCAAATGCCTTGAACTGCAGTATCTCATAATCTGAGAAACCTGGAATGTGAACACATTTAACTCAAATTAAATCAGAGTTGCCCACTTTCACAATTACAGAACACTTTAGAAATAGAAGAGCCATGTTCACATTCATAGTACCTTGGGCATATATATATATATATATATATATATATATATATATATATATATATATATATATATAGAGCAAAGTTCTTCTAAGTCCCTTTTTTTTGAGTCCATAAGTCCCTCCCACAACCCTTGGATCATGCATGGTGGAAGGTTGAGATTGAAAGCAAAAAACACACTTAACACTAATTAATTCACTTCTCTCTCTAGTTTTAATAATACATTCACTAATTCATTATCATACACAATTAACACCATATTTTGTCTTATACTTCAAAGTTTATGAAAATTTTGTTAACATTTTTCTTGTTTCGATTTTCTTCGTTTTTTTTTTCCGAGACAAGTTTTCGACTGTTTCGTTTTTTTCGTTTTTTTTTTTTTTTTCGCGACAAGTTTTCGACATTTTAGGATTTTACGAGTGTAATTCTAACAGCAAAAAGTGTAATTTTAAGAAATATTTTCGAGAATTTAGCGTTTTACAAGTTTAACTTCAATCTTTACCGAGTGATTTTAACGAATAATATTTTGAATTTTTGTCATTTTATCACAAGTTCTTGTAATTTAGCATTTTACGAGTGTTATTTTAATGACAAAAAGTGTTATTTTAATCCAGGTAAGTGTAATTTCAGTCCAATGAGATTGTTATTTTTGGTCAAGGAGAATGTAATTTTAGTCCAGCAAAGTGTAATTTTAATCCAGAAAAGTATAATTTCAAATCCACTGAGAATATAATTTTAGTCCATTGAGAGTGTAACATTAGTCCAATGAGAATATGAGAATATGACCAAGTCCATGGAGAGTGTAACATTAGTCCAATAGAGGTAAGTGTAATTCTAACCGAAAAAAGTGTAATTCTAACAACAAAAAGTGTAATTCTAACAACAAAAAGTGTAATTTTAGCCGAAAAAAGTGTTATTCTAGCAAAAAAAAGTGTAATTTTAACAGAAAAAAGTGTAATTCTAACAACAAAAAAGTGTAATTTTACCCAAACAAAGTGTTATTCTAGCAAAAAAAAGTGTAATTTTAACAGAAAAAAGTGTAATTTTAATGGAGGAAAGTGTGATTTTAACCGAAAAGGTGTAATTCTAACAACAAAAGTGTAATTTTAGCAACAACAAAAAGTGTAATTTTAGCCGAAAAAAGTGTTATTCTATCAAAAAAAAGTATAATTTTAACAGAAAAAAGTGTAATTTTAATGGAGGAAAGTGTGATTTTAACCGAAAAAGGTGTAATTCTAACAACAACAAAAGTGTAATTTTAGCAACAACAAAAAGTGTAATTTTAGCAGAAAAAGTGTAATTTTAACAGAAAAAAGTGTAATTCTAACAACAAAAGGTGTAATTTTAGCCGAAAAAGTGTTATTCTAGCAGAAAAAAGTATAATTTTAACAGAAAAAAGTGTAATTTTAATGAAGAAAAGTGTAATTTTAACAGAAAAAAGTGTAATTCTAACAGAAAAAAGTGTAATTCTAACAACAAAAAGTGTAATTTTAGCCGAAAAAAGTGTTATTCTAGCAGAAAAAAAAATTAAATAAATAACCACCCGAAACAATAACAGTGTGATTCAAGACAAAATTTGGGGAAAAAAATGCAGGAGATCTAGGTTTAAATATACAAAAAAAAAATGAGATGTAAGAATAACTAAAAAAAACTAAAGTAGATCTGAAAAACAAAAATGGACAATAAAAAAACACAAAAAATAAAGCATGAGATCCGAAAACAAATAAAAGAAGAACAGGAAAAAAAAACAAAAAAACAAAAAAAACAAAAACAATAGATGTAGGAAACGTGTGTTTGTTGAAGAAGCAAACAAAAAAATAAAAACAGATCTAGTATATACTAGAACAAACCAAAAAAAAGGAAAAAAAAAGAAAGAAGACGGAGGAGGGAGGTGGCGGCATAGGGAGGTGTGAGGGCGTCATATCTGGGTTGTGGGTGTGAGGGTGGTGTCGGGTGGTGTGGTGGTGGCGTGAGGGTGGTGTCGTGAGGGTGGTGTGGTGGTGGCGTGAGGGTGGTGTCGGCATAGGGAGGTGTGAGGTGCGTGTGGTGGTGGCGTGAGGGTGGTGTCGGCATAGGGAGGTGTGAGGTGCGTGTGGTGGTGGCGTGAGGGTGGTGTCGGGTTGTGGGTGTCGGGGTGGGGAGGTGGTGGTCCGGTGGGTTGGGTTGGAGAGAAAAGGGGGGGAAATTTTTTGATTTTTTTGGTTTTGAATTTGTTTGGTTTTTTTTAGAGAGGAGAGGTTTTTGAGAGATAAAAAATGAGTGAAATTATGAGATATGAGAGAGAAGTGGTGTTTGGAAAAGTATATATATTAAATTAGTAGTTAATTAGGAAGAGTTAGTGATTAATTAGTATAGGTAGTGAGAGAGTGGGTTTAAAGAGCTTTAATCCCCTCCTTTTTGCTTTCAATCTCAACCCTCCATCTTCCTCATCCAATGGCTCTAAAGAGAACTCATGGACTCAAATGTAAGACATGGACTTAGATGATCTTATATATATATATATATATATATATATATATATATATATAGAGCAAAGTTCTTCTAAGTCCACCTTTTTTTTTGAGTCCATAAGTCTCTCCCACAACCCTTGGATCATGCATGGTGGAAGGTTGAGATTGAAAGCAAAAAACACACTTAACACTAATTAATTCACTTCTCTCTCTAGTTTTAATAATACATTCACTAATTCATTATCATACACAATTAACACCATATTTTGTCTTATACTTCAAAATTTATGAAAATTTTGTTAACATTTTTCTTGTTTCGATTTTCTTCGTTTTTTTTTTCGAGACAAGTTTTCGACATTTTAGGATTTTATGAGTGTAATTCTAACAGGAAAAAGTGTAATTTTAAGGAATATTTTCGAGAATTTAGCGTTTTACAAGTTTAACTTCAATCTTTTCCGAGTGATTTTAACGAATAATATTTTGAATTTTTGTCATTTTATCACAAGTTATTGTAATTTAGCATTTTACGAGTGTTATTTTAATGACAAAAAGTGTTATTTTAGTCCAAGTAAGTGTAATTTCAGTCCAATGAGATTGTTATTTTTAGTCAAGGAGAATGTAATTTTAGTCCAGAGAAGTGTAATTTTAGTCCAGAAAAGTATAATTTCAGTCCACTGAGAATGTAATTTTAGTCCATTGAGAGTGTAACATTAGTCCAATGAGAATATGAGAATATGACCAAGTCCATTGAGAGTATAACATTAGTCCAATAGAGCTAAGTGTAATTCTAACAGAAAATAGTGTAATTCTAACAACAAAAAGTGTAATTCTAACAACAAAAAGTGTAATTTTAGCCAAAAAAAGTGTTATTCTAGCAAAAAAAAGTACAATTTTAACAGAAAAAAGTGTAATTCTAACAACAAAAAGTGTAATTTTAGCCGAAAAAAATGTTATTCTAGCAAAAAAAAGTGTAATTTTAACAGAAAAAAGTGTAATTCTAACAACTAAAAGTGTAATTTTAACAGAAAAAAGTGTAATTTTAATGGAGGAAAGTGTGATTTTAACAGAAAAAGATGTAATTCTAACAACAACAAAAAGCGTAATTTTAGCAGAAAAAGTGTAATTTTAGTCGAAAAAAGTGTTATTCTAGCAGAAAAAAGTATAATTTTAACAGAAAAAAGTGTAATTTTAATGGAGAAAAGTGTAATTTTAACAGAAAAAAGTGTGATTTTAATGGAGAAAGTGTAATCTAAAATTTAAAAAATCATGAAAAAAACACAACCAATCAAATACGAAAACCCGAGCCACCACCACCCCCACAACAACCATTAACCTTCGGATCCAAATTTAAATTAATTCTAATGGATAAAAGTGTAATTCTAATGGATAAATGTGTAATTTTAATGGAGAAAATATAACTTTAATAGAAAAAATAAAAAATGATATTATGTGAGATTTAAAATTTGAAAAAATCAAATTTATTTTCAAAAAATTACATCTAAAATTTAAAAATTATACCTAATGTCATATTTATTTCCAACCGTCTACACATGTAACTTTAACACAACACCCGAATACCACCAATCTTTATAGATCTAACATTAAAACAAAAGTACCTTTAAAAAAAAGACGAATTTTGAAAAAAAAAATAACAGGAGATTTGAGAAATATAAAAAAATAAGAAGTGAAATGAGATCTGAGATTTAAAAAAATAACAGGAGATCTAACATTAAAACACGCACAATCAGATTAATCAAACCCACGCACAACATCACCCGACAAAAACAAAAAAATCGACAAAAATTGAAAAAAAACAAAAAAGGTGAGTGAAATGAGATCTGAAAAATAAAAAGGAGAAGTAGAAGAGGAAAGCGGCAGGCGGAAGTAGAGGGTGGCGGAAGGCGTGGTTTCTGGGTCAGAGATGGGAGGACGTGGTGGCGTGGGTTAGAGGAGAGGGTGCAGTGTGGGTGGTGTTGTTGTCGGGTTGTGGTGGGCCGTGGGATGCGTTGTGCTTGGTCGTGGGGTGGACTTGGTTTTGGGCGAGGCTGGCCGTGGGGTGGCGGATTTGGGTGGTGGTGGGTTGTGGGTCATGTGGTTGGTGGGTGGTAGGGTGGGTGGTTGAAAGGTGGTCGGGTGTGTTGTGGTGAGTGAGGAAGGGAGTGAGTCGTGGTCGTGGTAAGGTGACGGTGGGGGCCGTGAGTCGTGGCTGTCCGTGGTGGACGTGGTGGTGGCAGAATTGGTGGTATGTATCGGTGGGTGTGGGTTGGTGAGTGAGGGAGTGATTTGTTTTTTGGGTTTTTTTTGATTTTTTGAGGGTTTTAGATAGATGTGGTGAGTGTTATTTTGTGAGATGAGAGATAAAGTGGGTGGAAAAATAATCTTTTATAGTGAATTAGGGGTTTGATTAATGTAGATTAGGAAGGGTAGTGAGAGAGTGGGTTTATTTACTCTTAATCTCCTTTTTTCTTCACCAAATCTAAGCCTTTCATTTTCCTCATCTAAGGGCTATAAGGGGGACTTATGGACTCAATTGTAAGAGGTGGACTCTTTTGATCTTTACACTATATATATATATATATATATATATATATATATATATATATATATATATATATATATATCGCAAGCTAGAGACAGAGAGTTGAATCTAATATGGATTCTAAGCTATATGCAAGCAAGTAAAGTCATACAGAACACTCAAACATCAAAACATAATTGCTATGTTAGTTCGACACTTCATTTTTGGTTGCATGTCAGTGATGTCACATGCTGACAGGATGCTCATTCGACGCGACATGACACGGCACTCCAGCACTTCAATATAGGCAAAAGATGCAAAATTTCACAAATCTCATAATCCGACACGCACCTGTCCGACACTGGAAGCCAAGTTGGATTAACATAGGTTCAACGCATAAAGCTTTTTAGAGTTTACATAATATTGGGGAAAAAAACTTTCTGACTATTCAATATGTGAGTCAATGAGCATCTGCGACAGTTTCTCTGTCAGATGCCAAAAAAGACATTTAACGTGAATAAACAAATATAACGAGCAAATTTCCTGAGACGTGATAAGTTATGTGTTCAACAACAGATGGAAGTTATGTGTTTAAAATGATATGAAACCCCATCACATACAGCTCGAGTTTCTGCTACATGGGGAAGAGCATTCTCTTCAAAAATCTCACAAGATCTCCTAGGACTGACTCCTCTAATTAAAGAATACCTTCCATTTTAACTATTTGGTAGATATCAGAATTACCATCCATATACTTTGTGGGATAAGTTTCTAGTTGAGAAAATTTAAAGCCAGAATCACAAATACCATCCGTATACTTTGTGGGATAAGTTTCTAGTGGACCACTTGAATTAGAAGAATCGCTATTCCTAGCTATGTATTCCAACTTTTGAAATTTTGTACAAAAGTGAAAATGGCAAGTATTTCTAAAACGTAGGGATTACACTGGTTTGGTTCATACAGACAAGGGCAAAGGATTTTTCAAATTCCAAAACTAATGAGCTATATGTAAAAGTAATGCTCTCTATCACAAAGAAACATTATAAAAAAAAAAAAAAAAAAAAAAAAAAAAAAAAAGTAAGAAAAGTTTCCTATATTGGTCATTTACCACGAGCAACAAAAGTAACGAATAATCTAGTTGTAGAAGAAAAAGCTCCAACTTAGAGCCAAAAGAAGAAAGCTATTGCTTTTAAAGTGTAATTATACCTCCTCAGTGCTCCGTGGTAGAAGCATAATCTTGCTGGAGCCTTTGTATTTGTGCATCCAATCAGTGTTTGCTGACTGAAGCCTATCCGCATCCAGTATTACATTGTTTTCCCCAAGTATACTCTGGAAGTAACTAACGTCCTTAAAATTTACTTCAGAGAAGGAAGGTCTCCTCTCAACAGATTTCGCTTCCGAACCATAGAACCTTGACTGAACACCCAAGTTTCTTCTAAAGCAAGTACCCCGAGAAAAACCTCCATACTCTCTTAAGAAAAGAAAAGATGATTGGCTATTCTGCCTCTGCTGCCCTATATATGAGCTAAATGCTGAGAGTTTTCTGACACCATCAAGTGTTGACCCTGCAGAGTATTTAAGTTTACTCATGAGTAGCCGCCGTTCAGAACAGCTTAATATTAATTGACTTGAGAGAGACACATGGGCTTCACGGCACTTTTTGTCAAGTATATAATTGGCAAAATGGTAAGATCACTTTCATGTCAATGTAAAAAGATGCTAGGGTGGACAATGAGTACATTTAGCCAAACACCTCTTTTGCCTCACAAATTGCATCACCGCCTACAATGAAACTGTGCAAAAGAAAATCATATAGTATTTTCCCATGGATATCCTCTATCAAGAACTTTCATATGGACAATGGCATGGGCTATAATAAGTTCTTGCCTGATGCGGTCCCGTAAGGCCAGCAGAAGACGAGCATATAAGCAGGTGCTACATGCTAGAGATCATGCACGCTATTTCTTCCAAACATTGCACTCGCTGTACTGCTACTTCATTACCCCATGATCCTTCTCCACTATAAATTTTAAATGACTGTACAAATCAATCTTTATCATATTCGACCTTTGTGTGATATGGTATCAAACAAAGGTTGAATATGTGGAGTATGGGTTGAAAAAAGGCATTTGACATTTTGGCTAGTGTGGTATTTAGTGAAAAAAGGCATCAGGGACTCATCTACTAGCCTTAGGCAAGTTTGATATGAAGTGATGTGATTTGTAATCTTTAGTTTGCCAGTAAACTTAGGGTTCAAAATAGCGCTAGTGGTAACAATCCGTCTTGGTAACTATGACGCTGAGTCATACTTACCAATAACACCATCTCAAGCAAGCTTTTAGGATTGTCCTTGTATTATTTCCTTTATTGTTTAATGTTGTTTTATTGAAAGGTTGTTATAGATCCATTTTACCAACCTCCAATTCCTACAATGTTCCATTGACAAGAGACGAGGTTGTTCACCTTGGAGGCCATCTTTCTTTTTCCTTCTCTAAACTTTTTTTCCGTTACTTTACCGTCATTGATGGTTTCAGAAAGTGATTCATGTTAGCGGACGCGATCAAAATCGTTTTGTGTGGAGTTCACTTATCCTCAGCACTCAGATCACGGGCTAAAGAAGCGCTGACATACCTTATACTCCTATTTGCTCCCTTCGTTTCAATAATTTGTTTACCTTTTTCCATCAAATGTAAACAAATGATTGTGACGAAGGAAGTAAATAATAAGCGTTGCTCCACATATTCCTAAAATTTCCCCAATCAATCAATGTTAAAACCCTAATTCAAATCTACAAATCCGACAAGTTTCACTCCACCTCTAATCTCAAATTATCCAAGCATCAATACTATACACAAAATCAGCACCAATTGAAGAAACTTCGCCTTGAATATATCAATTTAAATGCCAGAAACAATATTTCTACAGTCGGATTTCAAATAAAAGAAGTTAAAATTCAAAACATTTACAGTATAAACACTAGAGAGTACAAAAGAAGGCGAAAGTTATGGTATAAGAGAAACCTGAGCGTGAGAGATGAGAGAGTGGGCGGTGATGATCGGAGAGATGAATTGTAGGACGGCATCGCCATAGAAGTTGCATACAAGCTCGTCTTTTCTCCATTTCTATCTTGCTTATTTTGCTTCTTACGTGTTAGAAGTTGGAACCATGGGAATTTTGTTTTATTTTTCGGGTTGACCCGAGCGACCGGATTGGCTTTATTCCCCAATAACGTAAGTGAATTATACATCTGATGTAGTACATCAGATTATATAGTTTTTGAGTATTAAGATAAAGTTTTTGAGCTTTAATCTAAAGTTTTTGAGTTTTATTATAAAGTTTTTAAATTTATTTACCTAAACTTTAATCTCAAAAAGTTACATTATAACTCAAAAAAATTACATATAAGCTCAAAAAATTTTTTGATTTTTGACATCATAAAACTAAAATGTAATTTATAAACTCTATAATACTCGAAAAAAATATACAAAAACTCAAAAACTCATTAAGTATGATGTAGTACATTTGATGTACAATCCTTTTTCTCCCCATAACTTGACTTTCAAACTTTAAGGTGACTCTATTTGATTGGCCCATAGACTAGGTCTGGTTTTCTTGGACTTAATTTCATTTCTATGTTCAGCTCAATTAAGTTTAGTTCAGTGTAGCTTCATTCAATTTAGTTCAGTTCAGTTTAGATTAGTTTATTTCAACATTAATATTATTACTAGTTGAAAAGCTCGTGCGATGCACGAGGCTCTCATTAGGGTCATCTGTATAAATATATTCTATAGTTGATAAAAAAAAGTTCAATTATGTTTAAATCATTGATAAACAAAAGTTCGTGGTTGGTATAGTTGATCAATAAACTATTAGTGCTTTTGCATAGGAGTTTTGTCATTTAGTAGTTATTAATTCAGTTGTAAGACATCAAGTAATATGGTAAGAGTATGTAATTAGTTTTTCCATTATTGTTATAGGTATCACTGGTGTTAATTAAATACAAAACATTATCTCCATAAATATAGTACAGCTCACCAAATGAATCGCCCTTAATAACTGAGACAGACCTTTATGAATTTTGCAAATTATTTTAACCTATAATAACTACGTAAAACTAAATGATTTTACGTAAAGCAACAAGTATCATAATTATCTATGTTTAGTGTGTTTAGAGCAATGTTAGATCTCCTATAGCAAAAGTTTTCCTCGATTATCTACAATTAATTAAGAGAGTGTTTTGCTCTTTATATATCTTCTCGTAAAATCAAATCCATACTAAATTCCAATAAAATTAGTAGTCTCTAAACAACAGTACAAAAATATATGTGATTCTGTTACATAGAATGCATGAGACTCCTATTAGGGTCATCTTTAACAATATGCATATTGAATATTCTAAGAATTTGTTGAACAACAAATTGCTGGTTTACATTGTCATGCTTTGATAGTAGAAGTCAATTAAGTTGATAAAAAAAAAAGTCCAACAATCTTGAAAATCGGAACACAAAAAACTTTTGGGTTGATTATTGATGGATCATCAGTCCCTTTAACTTAAAATAAAGCTACTCCTTTTGGTATTAATTGTATCAGTTGTATAGAATCCGAAGACACAGTTGTATAATGTGATTACCTATTTTTATAGTTGTATGCACCACCGATTTTAGTTAATTTAAAACGTCATTCCCAAAAATGTTGTTTAATTCCATAAAATGAACACATGATAACTGAGGCCGATTTTACAAGATTCACAAATTAGATTAACTTACAACATTTACGAATATTCCATTTTGTAAGCATACAACCGTGTAAATGTTGAATGGTGGTACGAAAAATAACATGTATCTCAATTATATATGTAGCCTGTTTGGAGGATTTTTGTTTGATCTCTAAACAATAAAAATTTGTTTTTGACTATTAACCATTAAGACTGGTTGTTCCCTATGAACTTCATGTAAAATATATAATACGAAATTTAATTTTTTAGATGTGAGATATATTTTTAAGTGAATTAACGGTCAAATTTTTCAAAGTTTGACATGTAAAAAACAAATCAGGGGTTTTGTGTGGATTCGAGGGAGTAGGATATTATGATACTACTCTTAAAGTCGATTAGTTTTATATTAATTCTATTAAAATTACTATAATTCATTTATATTTATTTGAAATGTTATCTATTCACAAAATCAAGTCTCATTATCTTACATTGTTATTCTACTCTTTATTTATAATAACAAAATGAATAAATTTTCAGAAAGAGTTTCAATTTAAAAAATTTGCTTCAAAGTACTAAATATATACGTACAATCGTTTCACTTCTTAACCAATATATATGCAATTAGGTTTTTTTATTAAGTTCAAACTCTTAAGTTTGACCTAATTTATTACACTAAGGAGTACTTTATATTCAACTAAACCCTTATGGGATACCCCATAGTTAACCATTAACAAAAAAAATGATTATTTCCACTTTGGTGCCCTAAGGTTTAGCTAGCCTAATTTCACTTTAGTGCCCTGGGGTTTGCATAATTCCACTTTGGTGCCTTGAGGTCTACTTCTCACTTAAGTGACCTATACATAATTAACAATCTTAATATTTCATACTCCCTCCATCATCTTTTATCTCCCCGACCACTTCTCTAATATATGTGAGAGAATTTTTTTTAAATGAGACGATAAAAGATAATGGAGGGATACTAAAAAAAAATATTTTGAACATAACAAATCTAGCATTTTTTTCAATATTACTATTTTGTATGTAGTTTAATATCCAATTTTGCACTTTATTTTACTGAAAATATAATTACTTAAGATAAAAGTTGACTATTAAATATTTTAGGCCACAAAAATGAAATTTTATTCAAAACTCCGGTTAACAAAGTGGAAGTAGTCGAAACCTTAGGACACTAAAGTGGAATTATGCAAACCACATGGCACTAAAATGGAATTAATCCAAACCTCAGGGAACAAAATGGAAATTTTCCCCCCCAAAAAAAAACACCTTTAAAAGTTACCGTAAAAACTATTGCACTTTTAAATATACAATCAATACATGGCAAAGTAATAACCAGTCATTCGCAAACCGCGGTAAATAGTTAAGTGAATAAAAACACATAGGAGAATTGTAATTTAGAAAGTAAAAATTGATCTAACCGCATAATTTTGTATATTTGGCAGTTCAATACATTTTTAACTACTATTATGGATTTGATATGAACTTGAAACCAGTTTGAAAAAAAAATCGGTGATATAATAGAATATTATATATAGTTCTCACAATTTGTATATATATTTACACTGATTTATTCATAGTTAGCTGGTTCTTGAATTATTAGTCCGCATAAAATCGAAATTCATGACTTTGTTCATTTGTATTTAATTTTTTGGCTCATTTGACAAAATCGATATGAGACTTATTTAATATTTTTAAATGGTAGCTCAATTTTTTTAATCTTATGTGAATATTATTGGTAATCTAATCATACACATTTGATACGTTATAGAAAGTCAGAGTTAAAACGATTTCATGCCATCGTTAAAGTTGTTTATTTCTAATATTATCATTGTAGAAATTTTTCTCTGTCAAATGCTAATTAAATGTCATTCTTTACCTCTTTTTCCTATTATGACATGTTACTTTTTCATGAAGTACTTATTTTTTTAAATAAAGTTCAGCTTTTTCCTAAGGTTTTTGTAAGACAATTACATATTTGGTTATAATTACCAACTCGAATCTTTTGTAAATATTTTAAATATTCAAAAACGTTTCTAAATAAAATTATCTTTATTACTAAACGAATTTCACCAAGTAGTTAAAATCGAACAACTTAGATTTTTGACAATATTTATATTTGTAAGAAATTAAGTTTTTTTTTTTCCTCACAAAGATTAATTTATGTTTATAAAATATACAATTTTAACATTTTTGTATGTTTATTATATGACTTTTTTTTTGCTTTATAAATATTTTTAAAATAAATATTCTTTATAACATTATTTTTCTATTTTTATGTTAGTAAAGAATAATCGATAAATTATTAGATCCACTTCTATTAGTTTTTTTTCTTATAAAATATTAGATTTAGTTCTATTAGGATTACTTTGTCATAAATTATTAGATCTACTTTGATTAGGAGAATTTTCTAATAAATTATTAAGAGGAAAAAGCTAGATCTACACTAATTAGGAATTCTTAAAAAGTTGGACTCTCTAATATCGGTCGAAAAGTTTCTGCTTTATATATATGTACTAGATTTAATGCCCGTGCTATGCACGGGCCACTTGTAATATACTGATGTCTTAATGTCTTATAAACAACCACTATAGATTTCAAGTCTTGCAAATAAAGAGGATTTTTTTTTGACAAAGCCAATAAAGAGGATTGATGAAGATTCTATTTCCAAATTGATTAAATTCCTCATCCTAATACATTTTTAATTTGTTAACGTAAGTGGTAGTTACTATGAGCCTATGAGACATTAAGAGTAACTTGCCTCTCCATTTTTTCTTAAGAAATGGAGAGAAATTGGGCTCCTTTATTTGTGAAGTGTTATAATCGTTAAATCGTTTAACAATTTACCTTAAAAAACAAACGTTAGGATAATCACGACCATTTTCTTAAAGCAGAGATTCTTTCATTTTTTTAGTTTTACGCAAGAACTTTTTTATCCCACACTACCGGTGAGTAACAATAATGTATGCTAATGTCGTGAATTTCATTGCTTAGTTATGTTTTGAGCTGCTCATTAGCTTTGTAGTCTTTTCCAATGTCTGTTATAATTAATCTGATTGAAATTAGTTTACGCATATGAGCATAAGATCAACAACTATATTTGTTTAGGTATATGGGCTTGCGTAAGATGCTGCATTGAGAGGTTTTCTTTGTGTAGGAGTGAATTTTTACACTATAATACGCATTATTAAAGGGGTTAATGGCTTAATTAATTCGATACACTTTAATATCCTTACACAAAACTGATTATTACTCCGTATTTCGTAGGAGCATCTTGCAAGATGGCCAGTAAATATACCTCCTCCATTCATTTAGATTTCATACGTTTCATTCATATATATGCCTCTCATATACACGTATGTAATTATATGTAAGGGATGAAGTCATATTTGTGGGCATGTAATATTATTATTATGGCTGTAAAATTTCAGAATTTACTATTATTATTATACACTTATGTAATTAGGATGCCAACTTGCAAGGCCGACAATATTTTACTTCATATAGGATTTGAGTAAAGAGTTATGTATATTATTATATAATATATACTCCGTAGCTGTCTGATTCATATAGGATTCTACTCCCTCCAATTCAAAATAAAACTCCATATTTTCATTTCCGTCTATTCACAAATACTTTCCTATTTTTTTTTGGGTAGTGTATTTGTGTGGTTCAAATTTATTTATATTGTGGGATAGTGTGTTTTCTTAATTTTTGTGTTAAAATGAAATGGGACGTTTATTGTGAATTGGAGGGAGTATATAACAACGGATAAGAATACACTGACAATGATATCTCATAGCGTTATTAATTACTCCCCTTTTCCATTTTTTTGTTGTCTTTTTCCATTTTTTTGTTGTCTTTTTCCATTTTTGTGTGTCTCAATCATTTGTTGTCATTTCTATTTTAAGAATGAATTTGATGAGTAATTTGATCATTCACACCCAATTTATTCCACTTGTCATTTAGTAATTGGCCCTCCCTCTTTCCTTGATCTTTATGCCAAAATCAAAGGACAATAAATGGTCAAAACGGGGAGTATTAGTTTTATATAGTCTTTTGCGAAGGTTGGAGTTTCCAGGGGCTAAGGATCTTAAAAATTCAATATATACTATGACTCGTATAGGAAGAATCCTTTTGTCTCTAAAATTTGGTCTCCTTATCACTTACTTCTTCCTTTTCAATTATTTATTTGCTTTATACGAAGAATTTTTTTGTCTCTAAAATTTGGTCTCCTTATCACTTACTTCTTCCCTTTCAATTATTTATTGCTTTATACGAAGAATCCTTTTGTCTCTAAAATTTGGTCTTCTTATCACTTATTTCTTCCCTTTCACTTATTTATTTGCTTTTTTATTCGGAATAATTTTAGTTAAAAGTACACAAATGATTAACACGGAGGGAGAGATGCGTCTATTTGTATTTTGGGTAGAATGTATGACACATATGTATTTCGTGCTTGTCATGCAAATGTCCTATTTTGTTAAACTTTGGAACCATGTCTTTCGATGAAAGGGCACGTAATACAAACTTTTACATGATATAGGATTTTATCATCATAGAGTTTTATAGTAGGAGTAGTTGTTAGTGTATATATTTAATTTGACTTGTGTATTAAACTTTTCTCGTTATGAACTCAATTTCACCAAGCTTAACTCATGTAACATGCTCTCTACGTCACAATCATTTGTTTAGTTTTTTATTCTTTGTGATGAGTACTTTAATCAAATGTAAACAAATAATATAATTGGGATGAATGAAATATTTAATTATTTGATTAATTTGTAAACTACTTCAAGCATTTTTCTTATAAATTTTGTATTTTTTTTGATAGATCTAAGGCAAGCTTTTAAAAACAGTATAGTTATTTCTTACATAGAACTTCGTTTGAAGATTAAGGAATCACATACATATTGAGAAGTATTTGTGAAAATCACTCTCTCATTTGATCATCTGCTAAAATCGCGTGACAATTGTCTAAAAAAACAACATTATAATGTGTATTTATAATCTCATACTTAGCCATATAAACATTTATATTTATCAATAGGACTTTGTGCTATCCAATGCTCTTTACATCCGTAAAGAAAAAAAAAAGTGGAGGTAGAATCATCAATACTTGTGTAAGACGGTAAAATTGTAAGAGTATCGATGCTCACGCAGTTAGATGAATACAAGCATGACTCGTAGATAATCTGAAAAAACACCCAAATAAAATAGGTAAAAGTTATAGGAAGATTATAAAAAATCAATTTCTAAAAAAACTTATGCATGCTTTTTAGAAAACATTTCAGTAGAAGCAAGATCAGAAGATATATTAAGGATCGTCTCAAATTAAAACTAACAATATAAAAATTGTATATCTACGTACAAATAAACTCAGTATCATATTCAATTTATATATTCAAATAAAGAGAATATAAAATATTTACCACTTTTTCCATTGAATACACTGAGAAATTTGCATATTGTACTCCATGCATCAAGTGTTCGATTCCGAGCCATCATGCGTTATCTGTTCGCTTCATGTGAAACCAAATGCAAATATATGATTAGCAAAGCTCCTCATAAATTATAGTAATGTATGAATCATATAAAAATAGCAACAATATAAGAAAAGCTTAAAAAAAAAAATCTCAAATTTGGCATAAATTACTAAATTATGGTTACTTTTATAGGCTTATTACAAATATTTTGAGTTTGTCTCCCATTGATAATCAAATACACTTCCTAATAGATGGAGAAGATATACTCCATCTTTAACTAAATTAACTCATGTGTTTATCCTCCGTATATGACTACCGCTAAACTTCTACATGGAATAGAGTTTTCGTTGATTTATCATTGTGATATTTTTGTAATTATTTAATTATTTTTACTTGTAAGTATTTTATTAATGTTGGAAACTCTATAAACGCTCGAAAAAAGCTTCCTTTATTAATATAGATAGATAGATATTGATTTATGTAGGATATTGATTTTTTTTTAGTGTTCATAGAGTCCAACTTTTCGGAAATATTCAAGCAATTTAAAAATCTTATTGTATTTCTATAGTTGACTTAAAAAAAATCCAATGTATCCTATTGCCACACTAAGATACCGAATGTGATAAACAATTATTTCAATTTGTGTCTAACAAAAATACGTATGCTGAACAACTATCAAAATACATGCTTGACCAACTTGAAATAAAACAGAACTATAAACACTCAATATATAAATCCTTTCAATCAGCAGGTAATCTGACTCGAACTCCAACAATGCATGCGCTTGCTCGAGACGACAGAACTTTGGATCACACTCTGACTTTCTTGAATCACTTGAAAAGTCCACCTGTTTGGCATTCTGATTTAGAAAATCAGGCTTTAGAGGCCCGTTTCTTGTCTTGCTGTAGACTCACGACCAGCTTATTAACGCAGTAAGGCAGCCAACCACAGAGTTTTGACGCCGCACGGTTGCTTGATAGTTATAGGCGTGTGGCTCCAAGTTGGGTTCGGAAGTCAAAAGCAGGCTCGTTAGCAGCCTAAATTTCTCCGTCTGCTGGACCAGACACATAAAGACATGTATATATACGATGACGGCTAAAACCGAATATATACTACGGAGTATAATTTGAAGGAAACTACAATAAGCGTCTTACTTTACCAATAACGCCGATCACCAACAATAGCACCAAAGATGACCTTTAGGGATCGATGCCTATATCTCATCAACGTAATAGCGAGTTTAATTGTGCTCCAATGATCTCAACCTCCTACACAAAAAAAAAGATATTATAAACAATTTATGCAAACTTAATTATACAAAGTATGTAAATAACATACTCCGTAGTATATTAGATCATTGATGAAAACGTAATGAAAAGAAACAGGAATAGCATGACATAAAACGTTAATGCATGATAATTATTCCACAGCGTTGTAAGATTTGTGGAGGCATTGGACAATTAACATTTATATAGGAAAAAAGACGCAAGACATATTGTACAATGCAACTATAACTCTACAATAGTATGTTCATGACAGGACTCTATTAATTATACGATTCATTATCTCTTTCTTAATTTAAATAGCTGGATATCTATTTAATTAATTAAAAGTCTTTTGTAAAATATGGACTCTCTATAATCGCTCGAAAAAAGCTTCCTTTATTAATATAGATAGAGAGATTGATGATTGATTCTAATTTTATATTCTTATTGATATCATTATTATTATATTAATTTATTTACTATTGTTATTACTAGTATTAGTGTCCGGCTTCGCCCGGGCTACCTCTACTTACCATTACTTTTTTTTTCATTAAATAAAATTACTTAAAGTTGCATAACCCTTAAATTTATCACTAATATAATTTTCAATGACATATCCTAAAATTACGATGAAATAAATTTTGAGACAAATTTACTACTCCCGCTATTAATATTTTACTCTTATTAATGAAACAATAGTAATAACATTTCACTACTTGCCCGTAATCATTATTACTTTCACTACTCCCGCCGTAATTATTGTTACTGTCACTTAGGGATGACAATAATGACTCAAACCGAACCAAAACCGAACCGAACCGAAGGAAAAAGTTCGATCCAAATTCAACTTTTGAAAACCCATAACCGATCCACTATTTAAAACCCATATCCAAACACACCATTGGAAAACCCGAACTTAATCCAAACCCGATCCATTCATACCCGATCCATTCAAATATTTTTGAAAATTTTGGCTTTATTAAGCTTGAAATTTCAAATTTGCCATGTTAGATGAATTTTTTATATGGTCAAACGAAGTTTTGGATCGGATTTTGAATTATATAGTGGATCGGGTATGGATTTGGAGCGGATATGGATTTGAAAAAGGTATAATGGATCGGGTATGGATTTCAAAATTTTGGATATGGATCGGGTTTGGATATGGATCGGTGATCCATTAAGTAAGTGGATCGGGTTTGGATCTCGCAAAACCCGATCCAACCCGATCCATTGTCATCCCTTAGTGTCACTACTGCCGCATTAATATTGATAATTTCACTACTCCCGCCGTAATTATTGTTACTTTCACTATTACCGCATTAATATTGACTATTTCATTATTCCCGTTGTTCTTTCTACCACTTTCACTAATCCCGCTGATAATATTGTTACTTTTACTATTTAAATGAGTGATTACTATCATATAACTATATCTAATGTTACTACAATTCTTTTCTTTACTGACGAAATTACTTTTACTACTTAGGCATGCAATTTTAGGAGGATTATATATTTATATAAATATATTACATATATGCATTAAATCAAATCGAAAGAATTATGCAATATTATATATTATGGAATCTAACTTGAACTATTTATAACCTACTTATATTATATTTTTGTATGTTAAATAATTAACATCTGTATACATACATCTAATAAACTATAAAGTTTAATAAAATTGCATAGATTTTTAATTTAATATATAATTTTATGATGATAATAATTAATATCATAAGTGTGCATATTTATACTAATTAATTATTTTATTTTAAGGAAATTGACCATCTTTTAGCCTTCTATAAATATATAGGAAAATTATCAAGCATTTTCTTTCTTTTAGTCTCTTTGAAATTGACCATCTTTATTAATTATTTTATTTTAAGGGAATTGACCATGTTTTAGTCTCTTACAAATGTTTAGGAAAATTACCAAGCTTCTATATAATTTAATTTTAATCCAAACTATATAATATTTGCATTGAGATACCTTAATCGGGTCCATCACACGGTGCTATTGATATAAAACTATATAGTATAATTAATTTGTATAACTTTCTTTAATTACATTGAAGTCCCTTGGTTTCTGGATTTAATATATAGTATTGATTGATTACTCCCTCCTATTCACTATGATCTTCCACATTAGTTTTGGGGTAAAATTTAATGGTATGGTGATATGTGGATATAAATGAAAGTAAGAGAGAGAATGCGGCACAAATTACTATAACCACAAATGATAGACAAATAAGGAAATTGGAAGATCTTAATGAATTTGCCGTTTTAGGAAATGTGGAAGATGTTAGAGAATAGGAGGGAGTATTATATTATTATTAAATTATTTATATATTTATTATATTATTATTATATTTATTAATAATTAATTTATATTTTTTATATTATTATATTTATATTTAATATATTTATTTATTTATTTATTATTATTATTATAATATATTTATTAGTTTATTAGTATATTCATTATTACTAATATTATTCGTAACATTATTATTATTATTATATTTAATTTTATTATATTAATAAGTTATTATATTATATTTATTATTTTATTAATCTATCATTATTATTAATATTATTAATCACATATTTATTATTATTATTATTATATTTAATATTAATAATTTATTATATTAGACCTATTATTATTATTATTATTACTATTATTATTATTATTATTATTATTTATTTTTTAGTTATTTTTATTAATATATTATATTATTACTAATATATTATTATTATACTATATTTATTTTTTTATATATCTTATTAGATGATTATTATTATTATTATTATTATTATTATTGTTATTATATTATATTAATATATTATTATTATTATTATTATTATTATTATTTTATTATTATTATTATTAATGAGTAATATTATTATAATATTTGTTATTATTATTGGTATTATTGTTATTATTATTAGTATAATATTTTTAATATTATTTCAGTTCAGATAAGTTCAGCTCTATTAACTTCAGTTCAGTTCAGCTCTATTAAATTCAGTTTAATTCAGTTTAGACAATTTCAGTCCAAAAGAACAGGGCTTATATAACCAGTTATATTACAATTGGTTGTGTAAAATTTGAGTTTTATAAAAAAATATTACGAATTTATTTATAGGTCTCTCGTTTATTTGTTTATCTATTTTATTTATGAGTGCCTCGTTTATTTGTTTAACTTTTAGGTTTTTCTATGTGATACTCCTGTGTTTTTCGAATTTTACGTGATACCCCTAGATTTTTGAAAAATATCAGTGGTACCCCTAAACATAGTAAAATGTTTTTAAAATATGCAAAATACTACAAATCAAGTTTTTAAACAACTCAATTTTGTAAACAAAATATGTTTACGATTGATGATAACACCATTTTAATCCCCATATTTTGATGTCCTGGGCCCGTTTTTGCCACAATAAAACTAGCATTATGAGCTCATTTAGTTAGTTTTAGCCTAGTCCGAATCATTTCCCTCATGCTTAGCTTAGGTCATGTTTTGAGCAATTTTCCCGTACTTACAAGCCCTTTTGTAGGTATTATGCTCGAGGATGCAAGAGGGACGGAAATCGGAACGGATTTGGCACGAAAGAGGAAGAAAGAGGTCTTAAGGAGCATATCGAGGAGGGGTGAACTTATGCCCGCTAGACGTTTTCTACTTTTCATAGCGATTTATCATGTATTGCAACCGAGAGGCAAAACTTTACCCGACCGGGTGTAATTACGTCTCTCGGCTGCAAGTATCGCTCCTTCTTGTATTTCCTCCTATCTCTTTGTACTTCATATATATATATATATATATATATATATATATATATATATATATATATATATATATATATATATATATACACAAAATCTCATTGAAGACGGGCACTATCCGTCACAAGCTGAAGACGGATAGTGCCCCTCTCACAAGATGCAAGTGGCAATATGCATGGGTGCTCCATTTTCCCTCCCACTTGCCAACCCACTTGCTTTATTGTGAGAGGTCTTCAGCTTGTGACGGATATTGTCCGTCACAAGCAAGATGCTTTGATATATATATATATATATATATATATATATATATATATATATATATATATATATATATATATATATATATATATATATATATATATATATATATATAAGTTCTAATGATTACTCCTCTTCCATTGAGTCCTTAAGTCCTTCTAAGGGCTATTGGATGGACTCAATGGATGGTTGAGATGAAATTGATTAAGGACTATTAAAAAGAAAAGGAAAAAAAACGTGGATGGTTGGATTGAGATGGATGGTTGAGATTGAAAATAACAAAAAAAAAATTATCACTAATCAAATTTCTATACACTAATTAATTTTTCTTTCTCTCTACCTCTAGCCCCTAACTAATCAGTTTTTGAGTTTCAGATTTTATGAGTGTAAATGTAATGTTGTATGAGTTTTATGAGTGTAACTTTGATTTTTTTTTGTGACGGAGAATTTGATTTTTTTGGTGATAGATTTTATGGCGGTTTTGTATGCAAAAAATTGAATTTATACAATTTCAACATTTCACGAGTGTAAATGTAATATTCTAAGAGTGTAATTTTGATTTTTTTTTGTGACGAAAATTTTGAATTTATATAATTTAACATTTTACGAGTGTAACTTTGATGTTTTATGAGTGTAAATGTAATATTTTAAGAGTATAATTTTGATTTTTTTATGATGAAAATTTTGAATTTCTATAATTTAACATTTTACGAGTGTAACTTTGATGATTTACAAGTGTAAATGTAATACTTTAAGAGTGTAAATTTGATTTTTTAGGCAATTTTCTATATAAAAATTTGAATTTATATAATCTTAAAATGTCACGAGTGTACATTTGATGCTTTACGAGTGTAAATATAGTATTTTAAGTGTACATTTGTAGGTCTAAGAGTGTAAATTTAATGCATTACAAGTGTAACTTTGGTCCTTTACGAGTGTAACTTTGGTCCTTTACGAGTAAAACTTTAGTCCGACCACCAACAAACACCACCACTGTCGTCCTCCAACACCAACACTCATACCCACAAAAAGATCTATAGTAGATCTGAAAAAAAACGAGATATTTGATGAGTGTAACTGTAAAGAATATACGAATGTAAATGTAAAGAAATATGATTGTAAATTTAATACACTAAGCCAAATGTGGACATGGCCCACCTGCGTATGGCCGATTTGTGGACAATGGCAGCAGTCTTTTTGAAAGCCACGCTCAGCGGCGTAAAGATGCTTTCGACCGGATCGTTTTTTAGATCGGTCGGTTTCGTCTCGGTAAGGGTCTCGAAACGATTAGAGATGTTCGGAGTCGTCACCAATCATTTGTGGGATGCCTGGAACCCGTTTGAATTCCACTTTATATCTCGGTCAAATCGAAGCACAAAGCAGCGTTTTGACATAGGTACTAAAGATAAGGAAATCGTCCCTCTTTAGCATCCTATCTCTAGAATGACTCTCGTACGCCCTGGATAAGGTCGTCCACTATCCAAAGTTTCTGAGTAAGAGGTGAAGGTACGTATTGGGAAGCCCTTTAATCAGACACCCAATCTCGCCCGCGTTTAGCGGCCTCTACTGATCGATCTTGGTTGGTTGAATGCAAAAGTTGATAAAACGGTTTAAATGCATGAATGCGCATCCAATAATTTAAACCTAACATGTGAGAGCTTTCTAAGTCGGTTGATTTAATCCAAGTATCAAGTATAAGATGTCGAGTTGGATTAATGGTTGATTTGCATGCAAGACGGAAATTAAACATCCATTTACCGTATTAGGTTTAGGGTGCATAACATGATCCATTTGTCTTAGTAAGGCATTTTACAAATACGATTTTGAATAGTCAAATAGTCATCTGATCCGTCCTATATCCGGGTCAACCGGAGTCGGGATCGTCCTAGACTAATGCTGGAAGGGAACAGGGCCTGTAACAGACGGCTATATGAGGCGCGAGCCAGCCGGCGGTATAAGGGGCCTCCCTCTGGTTTTGAAAATGAGAAAAGAAGAGCCTGTTTAGGCGCGGGTTAGCCCACGGTTTATGTGCCGTGTTCTGACCTTTTAGAAAACGTTATAAAACGTGTTGAAATGGGTATTTGAACCCGGTTTGATTTGAAGGGGGTCGTTTAGACCGCATTTGTTGATTTGAAGAACTAGACTCGAATAATCATCATTGTTTTGATAATATTCGGTGTCGGGTTCGATTTGAAAAGCTTGACATGAATGGTTTTGAAAATGATTATGGACTAATTGTTTTAAGTCCATTTGAATGTCATTAGTCGATACTCATCATCGTACCCGGGTTAAAATCTGGCATGGTATGTAGAACCAAGGATGACTTTGTGTTGGTGACTAATATGTTTGTTTAAAAATGTAAAGAAATGAAATAAAAGGTTTTAAAATACCTTTTAAATGTCATTAACCAAATATTATCACCGAAACACGGATTTAACCGTCATGGTATGAGAAACCAAGGGTGAAAAATGCTTTATGGTTAAAACATATGAAATAAAATAAAAATGGTTCGAAAATATTTGAAATGGTAAGAACCGATTACAAATATGAAAATGGATTAAAGGGAAATGACGAGAATAAACATGGTTGATCTCTGGTCTGAATACCCCATTTAGGCGCGAGCTAGTTGCCGACCTAAGGGGCTTCTGTCTCAGACCAAAAATCAGTTTTGGCTCGTTTATTCCATGTTTTGGTTCATGTTATGCATGTTTTAGCATGTTATAGTCATGAAACAAATGAAAACGTAATAAAAGAGGATTTTTACACCCTCATACTTACATGTTTGGTTATGGCGAGTGACCGACGTAAGTGTAACAACTCGTTTGATCGGAAAAAACTTGGTTTAAAACCGTTTTAGTAAGTAAAAAGAGTGTTTTAAACTTAGTGATGGTGTAGTGGTCGAAGTGGTCGGTCAAGTGATTTAATGCACGATGACGGTACCAAACAATGTGTAAGGCTTGTATTTACGATCGGTAGGTCGTAAATACGCGTCGGATTGTGACTTAAGAAGTCGAGTCGAGAATTTGAAGGGATAAAAGAGGGGGAGGACACTCGCGTAACTCTCAAATGGGTGGCATTTGAGGGGTATTTATAGGAGAATGAGTGGTTGTGTGAGTTTTGAGCGACGTGGCCACTTGGGCTGCTCAAAGAGGCGCGAGCCACGTCGCGGGTCTTCGAGCTGTGTTGTCACTTTCACAACAAACGCAATCATGATTTGTTCTATCCTAGGTTTTGTAGTCACATGTTTGGTACTTGACCAACATGAATCCGGGAAAACTTAAGGTAGAAGGTTTGAAATGTTTTGTTTTTGGTGGTTGACTCGGTTTGACTCGTTGTTGGAGTCGGGATTTGAATTTTTTAGTCGGTTTTTGGTCCGGTGTCGGTTTTGACTCTAGTTAGTGTCATTGCGAGCCCGTCGTCGTGCATTAAACACTCCAGGTATTTTTGAAATATTTTATTTTCGAAATCGTTTTAAGTTTTCCGACGTAAAGTTGTACACAAACTGTCGATCAAACGCCGCGATTCCAAAATATGTTGTAGTCCGATAATTATCGGGTGTTTATTGGAGTCTCAGCAGATACTGGGTATCTACAGAGCCCCCACTTTGACTGAGGCTTGGATAGAGCGAAAGTCAAAGTAGAGCCCCCAGGTCAATCGAAGATTACAACCTAGAGACCCAAGCGACGTCGAGGCGGCTCGAAAGGATTCGGGCCAAGGACCTGCCGTCAGGAAGGGCGACGCCAAGGCGACTCGAGGGTACGAGTCAAGGACCTGTCGTTGGGAACAGTTTAGAGTCTGTCGACTATCCGTGCGGGTCGTTTAAAGTCCATTAGACTACGTACAAAGGCTCGCCAGCCACAAGAAGGAGTCATACCTGAGGCATCTTCGGATATGTCCTTGCACGTCTGCGGACAAAGACTCGCCAGCCAAAGGTAAGGAAATGTACCCGAGGCGTCTTCGGGATCTGTCCTTGAATGTTTGCGGGCAAAGGCTCGCCAGCCAATGACAAGGAAATGTACTCGAGGCATTTTCGGGATCTGTCCTTGGATGGTTGCGGACAAAGGCTCGCCAGCCACGATAAGGAAATGTACCCGAGGCATTTTCGGGATCTGTCCTTGAATGCTTGCGGACAAAGGCTCGCCAGCCAAAGGTAAGGAAATGTACCCGAGGCATTTTCGGGATCTGTCCTTGAATACTTGCAGACAAAGGCTCACCAGCCAATGGTAAGGAAATGTACTCGAGGCATCTTCGGGATCTGTCCTCGAAAGGTTGCGGACAAAGGCTCGCCAGCCGATGAGGCGGTCGATTAATGGACCATGGGATTAGCCGCGTCAAAAGGGCTTGTTTTGAAAGTAGCGAACTCGTGATGCCGCTGTGGAAATAGTGAGTTTGGATTTTCACTATCACTGTTTTTGGAATGAGTGGGTTCCGCGAGGAAGCCCCCTGCCGGTATTGGAAGGAATGGTGAATTTGGAATCTTCACCATTCGTCGTTCTTCTTTGAATTTGAAGTGGCGGTTTCGATCGCCGTTTGTTTTAATTTTTGAAGGAAAATAGCAAATTTTAAGTTTGCTATTACGTTTGAAGTGACGGTTTATATGCCGCCGTTGACATGTGTGGGAAATAGCGAATTTGGAATGTTCACTATTAATTGAAGTGACGGTTTATGTGCCGCCGTTGACATTTGATGGAAATAGTGAATTTGGAATCTTCACTATTAATTGAAGTGACGGTTTATGTGCCGCCGTTGCTCAAAATTTGGAGAAATAGCGGTTTTTGAATTTTCGCTATTTATTTCTGAAATTGGAGGGAAATAGTGAATTTGATTTCACTATTATTTTTGGAATTGGCGGTTTTGATCGCCGTTTGCTTTGAAAATCTTTGAAAATAGAGAATTTAAATTTTCACCATTTGACTGGAGGGACGGTTTGTGTGCCGTCGTTTAAAGCTTTTGAAAATAGTGAATTTGAATTTTCACTATTTGTTTTTGTTTTTGAGAAAGTGACGACCTTTAATATCGTCGAATGAAAATTTGAAGTTTGTTGTGTGGAAATTGGGCTAAAGCCCAAAATTCGCTGAAAAAGCAAGGGACGCCTGATTGAGGCGCGAGCCACCTGGCGAACCAAAGGGGCTTCCCTATTTTTCTGTAAAAGACGCGAGTTCAGGCCGCATATCATTCACTTCGTCTTCTTCCTTTCGACACAAAAACCCACAAAAATCGCCATTTGAAGGACCTTTGCTAGCTTCCACTCGTGCCATCATCAACAAATGTCATCTCAAGGTAAGTGTTTCCTCTTGAATCCATTTAAAACAGTTGATCCTTAGCTTGATTGAATTAGGGCGAATTTTACCCTAGAAAATTGAATTGGGCGTTTTTGATTGAGCCCATTTTGAGTGAAATTGATGCGTGCATTAGGTTAAAAACCTGTTTAGGAGTATAGGGGTGCTTTTAGTTTGCATTTTGGTCCCCGTTCCCGCTCCCTAGGCTCGAAAAACGTGAGTGAGGCGAGAAACCGTCTCATTCTGCAATGCCAAGTTTATTTGCTTGGGTAGTGGGTCCCACTAGGTTGCATTGTAGTTGGGAAAACCCGTATTCGCCATTTATGGACCTTCGTTGGATATTATGGGCAAAATTTGATTTTTGCCTTTTGTTACGGTCTTATGTCTGACAAAATAAGCGCCTGTTTGGGCTTGAATTGAGTCAGTCTGCCTTGAAATGGACCTTATTGGTAGTTTAGGTCACCTTGAGGCGTGATAAAATCACGTTTGCCTTTTTGCGGTCGTTTTTGAATTTTGACCGGTTTGGGCTCAAGTTAGCGTATGAATTGCCTTTTTGAACCGTAGAGAAATACCCCATTGTGTCGGGAATGTATTTTGGTTGGTAGGCGGACCTTATAGGGGTCTTGAAATGTCGTTTTTTGTGGTTTTGACTCGTCTTTTGCTTGAAAAGATGGGCGAGTCGTTTTTATGTTTTTTTTTGTGAACCGTTTTGTTTGGTTGGATTTTGGGCGGGATTGCCCTTGTTTTGTTTTGCAGGTTGTTTTTTTTGTTTTTGGATTTATCCATTTCATGCCGTCGTAATGCCGAAATTCCGGCTGACGTTTTTTTGTTGCTGTATTTTCTTTTGATTGCAGGATATCGTTTGGGACCTATGGGGTCTGCCGTTGAGGCTTTGGAGGAGGAAGTCGATCCTGGAGGGGCTGTAGCGGCCGAGGAGGCTTCCGTATTCGAGGCGGTGGTGGAGGATGCTTCCGTGGAGGAGGAGAGGCGGCTGACGTAGCCGGTCTGTCCTTTTCGTTGTGGCTCATAGACAGGGTGGCTGATGAGTGGGGTTCAGCACCGGGGTGGTGCATCGCATCAGGGTTCTTGGCCTCCTCATCATCCGAAGTCTGCAAGACACTGTCTTCATTTTTGTCGTGGAGCAGGAACGGGGTATTACCATCATGGTAACCACCTCTGCTTCCGTTGTTGCTCCTCTGTTCCCTATGTTGCTCTCTTTCTTTTCCGTTTGAGAGGATAGAGAGTACTTAGTTCGGTAGGTGGCGGATAGCCCCCAGTTCGTTGTCTTAGGCCAGTGTCTGTATGATAGACGGTTGTTTTAGGCCAGTGTCTGTATGATAGACGGTTGTTTTAGGCCAGTGTCTGTATGATAGACGGTTGTTTTAGGCCAGTGTCTGTATGATAGACGGTTGTCGATGTATTTTGCGTAAGGCGGTTTGTATATATGTGTTTTTGGATTGTGGTTTATTTTATGATTTTTTGGCTTTTTTGTGTTGTGTTTCGGAGGAGCGTTGTCAGCTGTTGATTCTCCTTTTGCTTTGCACCAGTTCCTGCATCGTTAGTGTGGAAAAACATGCAACAGATAGCACATATACATAAACCAGAAACACGTAGAAGCATTTGATTGAAAACACGTAAAGCATTTGATCAAAATTAACCAAGATGACTTGAAGTTAAAATTGAAATTTTGAAATGAATTTTGAAAATTCCGTGACAAATCATCACATTCGGAATTCAAAAGGAATTGATTTGAAAATTTGAGCAATTAACTCGTGTCGTGAATTAAATTGCATCGAAATTATTGGAATTGACTCGAAAAATTCAAACTCAAACTGTCAGGAAAGAATTTTTAGAAAAGGATTTTTGCGAGTATATTTGATTTTTGATTTTTGAGGTCAAGACTCGAATTTGTGAGTGCTTGAATTTTTGAGAAAAATTGACGTCGTGTTATCAATTTCCGATTTTGATTTTTGAATTGCGAAAAAGCGAAAAATTTTCGGAATTTCGACTGACATGGAAACGATCCATCGCGGATCGGGGCAACTAGCCCTTCTCCCCTTAAAAAAAGAGAAAGAAAAATCCGTATGTTTAAAGCTACGTCATGGAAACCGTGTCGGATTTCGTAAAACGCGAAAACAAGGAAATGTGAGTGTGAGGAAACACAAAGTATCCTGGATCATCCCGAAGAGGCGCGAGCTTCCTGGCGGGAGGTTTGAGGTGTCAGGAGAAAACACATGTTGAAAGAGACAAGTCAACAACGGGAATCCCGGGGAAGCCTCAAAGAGGCGTGAGCTGTCTGGCGATGGAAGCCGGCTCTCCCTTTTTTCTGAAAAAATGCGCTGATTGTTTTGTATAAATAGGGATGTTTGCGCTTCATGGTTTCATCATCCGAAACACAAAATCATCTCTACAAAACCTCTTCTTCTTCCATAAAAAATATTTCATGGATGCTTTCGAGAACGCGTTGCGACAATGGTGCCGGGATTCGTCGCCTCCCGAGAAGTATCAACTCGCTTGCATGGGAGTTGGTCAGTTGTTGGTGCTTCGTCAATTCAAGGTGCAACCTTCGTTTCTTGAAGCATGTTCTCGGTTTTGGGATTCGAAACATCATGTTTTCGTTTTCCCGAAAGGTGAAATTTGTCCTCTTGCCGAAGAAGTTGGAGCCATTGGTGGGTGGTCGGGTTGTGTTCCGGTGCTTCCTCCGATTCGGTTGTGCTACAAGGAGAAATTCCGTTCCATGTTGGGTTTATCAACAAGCCAAATCAACTTTCTTCTTGCTCCATATGGTGTGGACATGTTGGCTCTTATCAACATCTTTTCAAACCGATTAGATGCTAATGTCTCAGAGGTGGCTAGGATAAGGGCTCTCTTGCATTTCGCCTTGTCCATGTGTACCTCTTTGTTGATGTCTTGAAGAAGGAGGGGCCAAGATGCCATGGTAGCATGACCCTTATCCATGTAATCGAGCAAATGGAGCATGGTAGAGATCCATCGTGGTTGGTGCTTGGAGAGATTATCCAAGCTTTGGACAAGGAAGGCTCTTGTGGAGAAGCTCCCTCTTTCGGATCCCCGAGGATCCTTCAAGTGTGGCTCTTGGAGAGGCTAAGGTATGTAGAGCCTCCGGTTGATTCTTCTTCTTATTCCTTCCGTCATCTTACCATGAGGAAGAAGTTTTACCCGGATAGTTTTGCTTCCACCGAGGCCTATTGGGCCGCAAGACTGGCGGAGGAGGGTGGTCCTCATATCCATTGGGTGGTGCCGTGGTGGCACTTGAGGTCCTTCACGGGGTTGCCCGCTTCGGGTGCTAGTCTTCGTTCTTTGATGGTGGTGGGTTTGAAGGTTGCTTCCTTCATTTATCCCGAAAGGCTCATGAGGCAAATGGGGCGTCAACAAAAGGTGCCTTCTCAAGATACTCTTGTCCAAGAGAATGTTTTCCGGAACTCCGAGCTTGTGGAGGTTTTCGAAAGGTGGTGGGCCACTCGGCCGCTTTGGGAGGTGCCAAACCCCGTTGCCACGACATGGGCGACTCCCGCTTATGTCAAGTGGTCACGAGCTCCGTCTTTGGAAGAGAGATCCAAATTTCGTAAGGACGAGGTCGTCGATTTGAAGTATCGAGAGGTTGGCAAGGCCAACCGTGCCTTCTTTGAGGAGTATGTTGATGGAGCTACTCCCGATGTGATGAGACCACCGAAGAGGAAGAGTTCCGGCCCCAAGAATATGGTGGGCCGTGCATTGGCTCGTCTTGGGTCGAATATGGGGTCTTGTGCTAGACCGGAGGCCGTCGCCGTCTTAGATCCGTTGAGGATCCGCTCCGAGGAGGAAGTCCATGCTAGGCGGGCCAACAAGAAGAACAAGGAGTAGATGTACCCCGAAGGAAAAGGCAAGGGTAGAATGGAAGAGTGAAGACCTCCATTACCCACTTTATTATTATGTTGTATTATTGTTGTGGGTTTTTATTATGTCGTACTAGCTAGTTATTGTGTGTTTTGTGCTAGTTTTATTATGTGAGGTGTTTTAGTTGACACCTTAGCTTTGACAAGTTGTAGACTCGTCGAGCTTTATTTGTTGTTGAAATTGTAATCCCTCCCATTATTAATTAAATAAGAGGATTGCTCGTGTCGAAAATTGTGAACGCTTGTTTCTTCCATCCATTTAGTAAAGGCGATTCGACTTGGATCGTCCTAAACATTTGCACTTGGGAAAGCGGTATTTTGTGGAAAGGAAGAAAGGCTTATTTTGTATTTTGGTGGGAAAGGGATTGGTTCTCCCTTTCTCTCTTTTTTGGATGCTTTTTTTTGTATGTAGGATTTTTGTTTGGGGAATGGTTGATTTTGATCGTGGGAATGGTTGTATCCTCCTTGTGTAAGGAAGGACTGCCTACGTATTCACCTGAAAAGGTGAAATCAAACCATGATCGTAGTTCGGGAGGTTTTGTGAAATTGAATTGGGTTTTGTGGTTGTATCCTTCAGGCATAAGAGGGACTGCCTACGTATTCACCTGAAGAGGCGAAATCAAACCATGCTCGTAGTTCAGGGGGTTTGTTTTGTTTTAGTGCAAATGGACGTTGCCTTTGGCAGATCAAAGGACATTGGAAACGGGCAAGGTGCCGTAGCTTAGACTCGATAAAACATGCAATTTCAAATCAGAACACGTTGAGGAACTTGACTTGAAAAGGGTTGAGGTCGATGCTAGTTGTAAAACTAGGCTAGGTCGTTGGTTGCTATGGTTCAAGGGTAGTATTTTTTGAGTTGGTATAGGTTGGTCGGGTTTGTAAAGTCCTCTCCATCTAGGTCACTCAGTCTCACTGTGCCCCCCGAAAGTATTTTCTTGACCAGGTATGACCCGGCCCAGTTGGGTTTGAATTTCCCCTTCGGATCGACGGGTAATGGTGCTCGAACTGACTTGAGGACCAAGTCGCCCTCCTGGATGTTTCTGGGTTTAACCTTCTTGTTGAATGCCCGTTGTATACGTCGTTGGTATAGCTGGACGTTGTGCAAGGCGTTGAGCCGTCGTTCGTCTAGAAGGGTGAGTTGTTCGTACCTTCGACGGGTCCATTCCGCCTCAGGGACTTGACTTTCCAGTAGGATGCGTAGAGAAGGGACCTCTAACTCTACCGGTTGAACCGCCTCCATACCGTATGCTAGGTAGAAGGGCGTGTCGCCTGTCGGTGTTCGAATGGAGGTTCGGTATCCCCAGAGTGCGAATGGGAGTTTGCTCGGCCAATCGCGGTAGTTGTCTTGCATTTTCTTGATAATGGTGACAAGAGTTTTGTTAGCTGCCTCCACCGCTCCGTTAGTTTGGAGACGGTAGGGGGACGATCGATGTCGCTTGATCTTGTATTTTTCCAGCAAGGCCTGAGTTTCCGCCCGGAAGTGAGAGCCTTGATCGCTGATAATTTCATGGGGTACCCCATATCGGCAGATGATGTTGTTTTGAATGAATTTGGCCACTTGTTTGGCGATCAAGACTGCATATGACTGTGCTTCCACCCATTTGGTGAAGTAGTCGATGGCGACGAGGACGAAGCAATGCCCCTTGGTGCCTATCGGATTGACTTTCCTGATGACGTCGATGCCCCAGGTTGAGAAAGGCCAGGGTGATGTCATGGTGTATAAAAGGGATGGTGGTATATGTTGTATGTTGGCGAAGATTTGGCAATTGTGGCAATGTTTGACGTAGTTATGGCAATCGGCCTCCATGGTGGTCCAGTAGTAACCTAGCCGCATAATTTTCCGTGTAAGCATCATTGCACTCATGTGAGGGCCACATTCTCCGTCGTGAACCTCTCCCATGACTTTTTTGGCTTTGTGATGGTCAATGCAAAGGAGGAGAATTCCTTAGGGTGTTCTTTTGTAGAGTTGATTTTGGTTTATCACGAATTGTGATGCAAGTAAACGGATGGCTCTTTGTCCTCTTTGATCAGAGTTGGGAGGGAATTCGTTTTTGGTTTTGTAATTGAGGATGGCTTGGTACCAAGGTTCATCATGGCTTTCCTCGTCGTCGATAGTGGCACAAATGTGAGCTGGCTCGCACCTTCTTTCGACGCATAGGGGCATTGATGTCATGTCGTCAGGTATGTTGACGAGCGCGGCAAGTTTTGCCAGGGCATCAGCAAATTGATTTTCCTCTCGCGACAAGTGGAAGTAGTCGACTTGGTCGAAGAACTCGGCCTCTTGATTGATCTTTGCTCGGTAGGGAGCTAAGCTATCAGATCGGATTTTCCATGATCCGGACACCTGATTGATGATGAGCGATGAATCGCCGTGGACCCTCAGTCTCTTGATGCCAAGTGTGATGGCTGCTTGTAGGCCGATGAGGTATGCTTCATATTCAGCGGCATTGTTGGTGACGACGAAGTCTAGCTTGACCGAGATCGGAACATGTTCTCCCTCTGGTGATATTAGAAGGATTCCTAACCCGAAGCCTATCAGATTAGATGCACCATCGAAGTATAGGTCCCATGCGTCGGAGTCGGCACAAAGGATGTCTTCGTCAGGAAGTGACCATGTGTCGGTCGTTGGATCCTCGTTGACGGGATTTTCTGCTAGGAAATCAGCGACCGCTCTTCCCTTGATAACCTTGAGGGGTACGAATCTGAGATCAAACTCGAATAGCATGAGTGTCCACCTAGACAGCCTTCCGTTTAGTACGGGTTTTTCAAAGATGTATTTAACCGGGTCCATCTTGGAGTAGATGTGGACCGAGTAACTGAGCATGTAATACCGCAGCTTCTTTGTTGACCATACTAGGGTAAGGCATGTCTTTTCCAGTTGGGTATACCTCGTCTCGTACTCAATGAACTTTTTGCTGATGTAGTAGATGGCTCGCTCTTCACTGCCGACTGTTTGTGCTAGCATTGCTCCCATGGCTGTGTTGGTAACAGCCAGATATAGGGATAGAGGAATCCCCAGTCGAGGTGGCATGAGGACATGAGGTTTGGATAGGATTTCCTTTATCCTGTCGAAGGCCTTCTGACAATCGTCGTCCCAATCCGTGTGATCGGAGGCGCGAAGCTTCTTGAATATCGGTTCACAAATCATAATGAGCTTGGCAATGAACCGGCTGATGTATTGTACCTGACCGAGAAATCCATGAATCTCCTTCTCGTTTCTAGGCCGAGGCATTTGTTGAAGGGCTTTGATTTTGGTTGGATCAATCTCAATGCCTCTTTTGTTGACGACGTGTCCTAAGAGTTTTCCGGAGGTGACCCCGAATGCACACTTCTGAGGATTTAGTCTCATGTTATATTTCCGCAGACGAGCGAAGAATTTCCGGAGGGCACTGATGTGGTCGTCCCGTTCTTTTGATTTGACGATCATGTCATCGACATATACCTCTACCTCCTTGTGCATCATATCATGTAGGAGAGTGGTAGCGGTTCTTTGATAGATTGCCCCGGCATTGATGAGGCCAAAGGGCATGACCGTGTAGTAATATGTACCCCACTGTGTAGTGAACACAGTCTTGTGCATGTCTTCTTCAGCCATTTTAATCTGGTTGTACCCAGCATACCCGTCCATGAATGATAAGAAAGCATGCTCGGCGGTATTGTCTACCAGAATGTCAACATGTGGCAAAGGGAAGTCGTCCTTTGGACTCGCCTTGTTCAGATCCCTGAAGTCGACGCAAACCCGAATTCTTCCGTCTTTCTTCTGCACGGCACAATGTTGGCCACCCAATCCGAGTATTCGGACACCTTGATGAACCCACCTTGAACTCGTTTATCCATTTCTTCTTTGATTTTTAAGGCCCACTCCGGCGCATCCGGCGTAGTTTCGCTTCACAGTTTTAGCTCCGAGTTTAATGGGTATCCGGTGCTCTCGCAATTTCTCTCAAATCCTGCATGTCTCTCTAAGACCAGGCGAACACGTCCTTGTATTCGTGGAGGAGGTCAATGAACTGTTGTCTTTCCGAGGGGTCCAGGGTTGTCCCTATCCTAAGTTCTTGAGGTGTATTGTCGGTTCCTAAGTTAATAGGTTCGGTCTCCTCAATGATGGGGGTTTTGGTTTCCCGCTTGTCAAGTTCTTTGGCTAAGTGAGGTGGGTAGTCACTCAAGTAAAATTCCTCATAGTCATTCAGAATTGCATTGCAGTTAATTTGAGACGAGTCATAAGCAAACTTAGCGTTCATTAAGTTGACACGAGCGAAAAGCTCGAAGGACAGACATCTCGTGGTCGGTCGAGGCGACACAACAGAGGAAGTGGCCCCTGGAACAGGCTCCAGGTTGTCACCTTTCATGGGAGTGGGGGTGACCTTAGTGGACTCAGCCTCTGAATCAGCCACGACCTTGTGATAAAATAGTGGGAAAAGGACCTTGACTGGGACATCAGGAGTGTTAGGAGCTATGACAGACTCTGACTCCGACTCAGACTCAGATCGGATCCTTCTTCACTCCCCTCCTTGAACATAGGGCCTTCTCCAGTTGTTATCTTGAGAATGCGGCCCTGGCGATCGGTCCACTTGATAGTCTTCCTCCAGCCCTAGGTAGCTTTCTCCGGGTCAGTATCGGAGATCAAGGCGGTCGGATCAAACTGATTGTCTTTCAGGGCGATGTTGATGATATCCTCATAGTCGAGGTGTTTGACGTTGTCTTCCCCAAAGAGGAGTGTGACAGCTTGTCCGTCGACGCATGGTGACGGCTTGGACTCAGTTGATGCAGCTTCGATGTTGTCGGGGATAAAGTAGCAGTCCTGGAAGACTTCCACTCCCGGGTTCCCAGTGTAATACTCCGTATTTATAAGTCTTGGGGTACTCTATCGAGTAGCCCTTACTCTGTCGAGTAAGGGTAAGTTGCGAAATAAAATAGTTTCTGACCTGTTGGGTACTCGATCGAGTGTCCGGTTTTACGGGGAGTTTTCTCGGGTTTTGTTAATTATGCGATTAAGGTATTTAAACATAGTCGTCATTGTTTTAAATCACTTTTACAAAACCTAAAACCCTGTTTAAGAGAGAAAGCAACCATTCATCTTCCTAATCGCATTCTTAGCAATTCCGGAGTTCGACGGTCGGTTCTTGTCGTTATTCGTGTTGTTGAGTTCCTTGCGTCGAGGGTAAGCTTTTAATATAATTTTTATAATGTTTTGTTAAGTTTGGTTAAACCCTAATTTAGAGATTGGGGGTTTTGTGTGTAGTATGTGATGTGTAGCCTCTATGTGTTATATGATAGGAGGAGGATTCGTAGAAGAGGTTTTTTGACTCAGCTGTTGATACCGTCTGTCTGTTGTGCTTTTCGGGGATTTCCTACTCGCATTAGTCCCATAATGGGATATTGGTGATGTCTTTGTATTTGGTTGTTTGATATGATGATTATATTGTGTTTGTGGTTGTGATTGTTGTTGATGGTTCTCGAGATGCGTTCTCGGCTGAGTGGGGTCACTTGCGGGAGTGACTTCACGCCCTAGTTTCGCCCTTCGTTGAACCCGCCACGGAAGGGGATGTGCACATTAATGGGACAGGGTTATCGCTCGGTATGATGATGAGCGGGCTTAGGTGGGAACGGCCGCGTCCCCCATCGCGGGGTGGTCCAAAGGGACGATCGAGATTGAGATGATGGGAATTGGTTGGTGGTGTGTGTGTGTGTGTGTGTGACAGATTCAAATTGTCTGTTTATCTTATTATTGTTGTCTATATTGATTGTGTGATTAGTACGACCCGGTGTTGTTTTGTAAACTGCGGTGATCCATTCGGGGATGGTGAGCAGATATTGAGCAGGTATTGAGATGAGTACTGGGATAGCCGGGATGCCACGACATGATGATAGGAGTCTTCCGTCGTAGCCTTTAGTTTATTTACATTTCGATTAGACACCAGTTTGAATAATGTATCGTACTTTGGTTTGGTTTTGAGGATTGTATTTATTCATTAAACTATTTATAATAAACGTTGTTTCTTTATTGTTGTTTGATTATCATTGCCTCGGGTAACCGAGATGGTAATGTCTTCATACCTGAGTGGTCCTGGTAAGGCACTTGGAGTATGGGGGTGTTACAAATGGTATCGAGCGACGATCCCGAAACCTCGTAACCAATGAACTTAATGAACATAGGGAGTCAATTAAAATGAACCCGGGGTAAAAGTTGTAGGAGCTAGTGCAAAGGCTTGGGAGACGTCCTAAAGTCGCAGGGGTCGCCCTACAACTTTGAACCGGTCACATGGGGGAAGTGTTTGTCGAGTTGTATGTGTGTTTGGTTAACCTGTTTACAAATGTGATGGAATGTGTTTATTGTTGGATGTTCGAAGTTGGAAGTTGAGAAGGTGAAAGAAAAGTGATGATATATAGAAACTGTTGATGAAATGATAACATGTTGAATGTTTTACAACGTGGCAATTAATAGCATGATGAAATGATCTCGTAGATATAGAAAAGATGTGTAGCATGATTGTTATGATATAATATGTGATTTATAAAGTTTAACATGTTAGCATATGACGTAACATGCGGGTAGCTCTTACGAATTAGTGTTACTCGATCGAGTGGGACCGACTCGATCGGGTGGGTTTTTGGCGATTTTGAGTCCGAGATCGATTTTGGGGCACTCGATCGAGTAACTAGGGGTACTCGATCGAGTAGGGGTCACTCGATCGAGTAGCCTAGATACTCGATCGAGTAGGTAAGAGATCAGAAGGTCTGTTTGGGTCTGAAGTTTGGGTACTCGATCGAGTACGTGGGGCACTCGATCGAGTAGCCCGTTACTCGATCGAGTGGGTTTGGGAACTCGATCGAGTAGGTTCTGGGGTCGCGTCTTCGTGTTTTGAAGTTAGTACGTATGTTCATATCTACCCCTTTTCTTATATATGTATAGTTTCAAGATGCCGCCCAAGAGAACTGCTTTGTACGCGAGAGCTGAGCTTATGACCGTGGATGACATCGTTAAGATGTTAGAGCACCAGGATGCTCTTACTGAGACCCTAAAGAAAGTGAATGAGGACAAGAATAAGGATAAGGAGAAGGAGGTTGATCATTCAAAAATCAGCCTTTACATTGCGAGGTTTAACCCGAAGGAATACAAGGGGGTTGGGGAGCCTAATCTGCTTGATAGTTGGCTGAGAGAGATGGAGAACATCTTAGACTTGGTTCATTGTCCTGATGAGATGAGAGTGGAACAGTCAATGCGTTCTATCTGAGGGAGGCAGCAGGCAAGTGGTGGGATTCAGTGAAGGTGAGTGCTAAGGAGATATACACCAACCAAGGCTTACCTGCTATACCTTGGGAGGAGTTTCGTAGGGCTGTGAGGAAGGAGTTCGTACCGGAGCATGTAAGGAGTAAGTTGAGGGAAGAGTTTGATAAGTTTAAGATGACCGCCGAGATGTCGGTGAGCCGAGTACTACGGACAGTTCAATGAGAAGTCCAGGTATCTTTGAGGATATGGGTTTGAGTGAGGAGAACCTGGCATTGAGGTTTGAAAGAGGGTTGACTACCACGATTATGGATAAGTTACCCGTGGGGATCCTTACTGATGTTAAGGAAGCTTATGAGAGGGCTGGGAGAGCGGAGAGGTTGGTGGAGATGGCTCAGGAGAGGTCTGGTGGTGAGAAGAGGAAGTCTGAGAGTGAGGGTGGTGGCCAATCGAACCACAAGAAAGGCAACCACAATCAGTCTAAGGGATTTTCTTCTGGGTCTGGGTTTAGTGCTGGGGCTTCCTTTGGGCGTGGCCGTGGGAGTGTGAGTAATAGTTGGGGAGTGACCTGCTTTGGTTGTGGTGGTGTAGGCCACAAGAGACATGAGTGCACGAGTGCACCGGGATCTTTTCAGAGACCTGCACAGAGCTTCGCGAGCAACAGACCTACTGGATCATGGCCAAACCGGGAAGTCAGAGTTACCAGAGTGGAGGCAACCGCAACGGCGGTAATTTTATCGAAAAACACCGACGAACAACAACAACAATCAAGGGTCGGGTGCTAAGCCGACCGCATCAGCCAGTACTGTCCAGGGAGGTGGGCAGAAGACCAGTGGCAAGTTATTCATGATGGAGAAGAAAGCAGCTGAGGAAGATGCGCATGTTATCACCGGTACATTCCTTGTTAATGGTGTTCCTACCTTTGTTTTGTTTGATTCGGGGGCTTCTCAGTCGTTTGTGTCTTCGAGTCATGTTAAACAGTTGGGTTTGAGAGTATATGAGTCTGTTAGTGAGCAAGTTTTCATACCTTCGGGTGAGTCTGTATCGTGTGGGAGATTGTTTAGGGATGTATCTTTGATAGTTGGGCAAGTTGATTTCCCTGTAGACTTGCTAGAGTTTCCTTTTAACGGTTTTGAGATGATAGTTGGGATGGATTGGTTAGGAAAGTATAAAGCTAAGATAGACTGTCATCAAAAGAAAGTGTCCTTAAGAGGTCCAAAGGGTGTTAGTGTGTCTTACCGTGGGTTTCTAGTCAAACCCAAAGTTAAGTTGATTGCAGCTGTTACCTTGAAGTCTTATCTGAGGAAGGGATATCCTTTGATCCTGTGCCATGTGAGAGATGACCGGATAGAGATTCCGACAGTTGATGGGATACCAGTGGTGGGAGAGTTTGCAAATGTTTTTCCAGAGGAGATTCCGGGGTTGCCACCGAAGAGGGAGATAGACTTCACCGTTGAGTTGAAGCCAGGGACGGGGCCAATCTCTAAGGCACCGTACCGTATGGGTCCTAAGGAGATGGAGGAGCTTAGGAAGCAGTTGGATGATTTGATAGAGAAGGGATACATTAGACCAAGTGTATCGCCTTGGGGAGCACCAGTTCTTTTCGTGAAGAAGAAAGATGGGAGCTTGAGGTTGTGCATAGATTACAGGGAGTTGAACCGTGTGACGATAAAGAACAAGTATCCTTTGCCAAGGATAGATGACCTGTTTGATCAGTTGAGCGGTGCAACAGTCTTTTCTAAGATTGACTTGAGGTCGGGGTACCATCAGGTGAAGATTAGAGAGGTGGACATACCAAAGACAGCTTTCACGTCAAGGTATGGCCATTATGAGTATGTGGTGATGCCGTTTGGGTTGTCTAATGCGCCGGCAGTGTTTATGGATTTGATGAATAGAATCTTCAGACAGTTCTTGGACCAGTTTGTAGTAGTGTTTATCGATGATATCTTAGTCTACTCTAAGACTAAGGAGGAGCATGAGGAGCATCTGAGGATTGTGTTGCGACTTTGAGGGATCATGAGTTGTATGCTAAGTCTGTCCAAGTGTGAGTTCGGTTAGAGAAAGTTGCTTTTCCTGGGGCATGTGATCTCTAAAGATGGGGTAGTCAGTGGATCCGGCGAAGATCGAGGCAAAGGATGACAAAGTGGGAAGCACCGAAGAATGTTGCTGAGGTTAGGAGTTTCTTGGGTTTAGCTGGATACTACAGACGGTTCGTGAAAGATTTCTCCAAGATAGCTAGACCGATGACAGCGTTGATGAGGAAAGAGAACGGGTTTCGTTGGGATGAGAGTTGTGAGACGGCGTTCCAAACATTAAGGGTCCGTTTGGATTGAAGGAATTGGAGAGAAGGGGAGGGGAGGGAAAGGGAGGGATTTAATTTCCCTTGTTTGGATAAAAAATATGGGAGAAAGGAAATGGAAGGGGAGAGAAATGAGAGGACTTATTTTCCCTCCTATAGAACAAACTATAATCTTTCCAAGGGTGGCAAGATTTGGAAAGAAAACATTATTTGGACTCTAATTATACCACCACCATCCTTCAATCCTCCATCCATTCTTCATCTCCCTTCTTCCTCCCCTTCCATTTCCCTTCATAATTTTTGTTATCCAAACACCCACTCCCATTTGCCCTCCCCTTCTCTCCCCTCCCTTCACCTCCCCTCACTCCCCCTCCCCTCCCCTTCCCTCCTAAAATTGTATCCAAATGGACCCTAAAGGAGCGTTTGACCACAGCTCCTGTCCTCGCATTGCCTGAAGGGAGCGAGAATTTCGAGGTTTATACAGATGCCTCGAAGAATGGGCTGGGATGTGTGTTGATGCAGAATGGTAAAGTGATTGCCTATGCTTCTAGGCAGTTGAAGCCTTATGAGGAGAACTACCCTACTCATGATCTGGAGTTGGGTGCAGTGGTGTTTGCTCTCAAGATTTGGAGACATTACCTTTATGGAGCAATCTTTAAGGTATTTTCTGATCACAAGAGTCTTAAGTACATCTTCACGCAGAAGGAGTTGAACATGAGACAGAGGAGGTGGATGGAGTTGATTGGCGACTACGACATGGAAATCATCTACCATGAAGGGAAGGCCAATGTTGTTGCTGATGCTTTGAGTAGGAAGAGTGTACATTCCTTGTGTGCAGCTCTATCTTTGATGAGGCTGAGGGATGAGGTAGCGAGCTTTGGGATACATATGATGCAGAAAGGAGATGCCATGGGTGATATGACAGTACATCTGGAGTTTTATGATGATATTCGGGATAAGCAGGCTTTGGATCCTAAGATAGTTGAGTGGAGAGTCGGAGTAGAGAAAGGGACAAAGTGTCCCTGGTTTTCTATTCATACAGATGGTAGTTTGAGGTTTGATGGTAGGTGGTGTGTTCCCAACGATGAGGAGTTGAAAAAGACGATCATGACAGAGGCGCATTGCACACCATATTCAGTTCATCCAAGTGGAGACAAGCTATACAAGGATTTGAAGAAAACGTTTTGGTGGCCTGGGATGAAGAAAGAGACAGCTGAGTTTGTGTCCCGTTGTTTGACATGCCAGAGAGTTAAAGGGGAACAGAGAAGACCACAAGGTAAGATTCAGTCTTTAGAGGTGCCGGAGTGGAAGTGGGAATCCATTTCCATGGATTTCATTGTGGGTTTGCCTAAGAGTCAACAAGGTAACAACATGATTTGGGTGATAGTGGATCGTCGACCAAGTCACTCACTTTGTTCCAATGAAAGATACATGGACTAAGGCACAATTGGCTATGGCCTATCGAAAGAACGTGCTTAAGTTACATGGAGTCCCTAAGGACATAGTGTCTGACAGAGATGCGAGGTTTATATCGAGGTTTTGGAAAGAGTTGCAAGAATCGTTGGGAACAACTTTGAAGATGAGTACAACATTTCATCCTGCGACAGACGGCAGACGAGAGAACAATCAAGACTCTTGAGGATATGTTGCGAGCTTGTGTGATGGATTTTGGTGGTAGCTGGGAGCAGAGGTTGGACTTGATAGAGTTTTCTTACAACAACAAAATCACACCGATTGGTATGGCACCGTTTGAGGCTTTGTATGGGAGGAGATGTAGGAGCCCAATCTGTTGGGACGACAAAGGTTGAGGCAAAGGGTTTTAGGACCAGAGATGGTGCATGAGATGGTGGAACAGATTAAGATGATCAGGGAACGGATGAGAGCGGCCCAGGATCGACAAAAGAGTTATGCGGATCTACATCGTCGGGACATAGAGTTTCAAGTTGGGGACAAGGTTCTTCCGAAAGTGTCTCCGATGCGTGGAGTTATGAGATTTGGGAAGAAAGGCAAGCTAAGTCAGAAGTTTATAGGGCCTTATGAGATCTTAGAGCGAGTTGGGGAAGTTGCTTATCGTTTGGCTTTACCAACTGCGTTGGAGAGAGTGCATAATGTGTTTCATGTGTCGCACTGGAAGTATGTGAGTGACCCGTCACATGTGTTGGAGGCAGAGAGCTTAGAGCTAGATGAGTCTTTATCATACCTTGAGGTGCCTAAGCAGATTCTAGACCGAAAGGTTAGAAAGACTAGGAGTGGTGAGACAGTTTTGCTTAAGATCCTTTGGTCTAACCACGAGACCGAGGAAGCTACATGGGAGCCAGAGGAAGCTATGAAAGAGCGTTACCCTTTCCTTTTTGATCAGGTATGTATGGTTACGGGGACGTAACCTTGTTTCTTTAGGGGGTAGGAGATGATCGCGAGCGCTTTTAAGAGTTTTATACCCCGTTTATATGTTGTGTCGGTATGTTTGTCGGGATGAGTTAGGGCAGTATCATGTTTTATGTTGAATTTTGTTTGACCTTCGAGTCGGGAAGCTTATGGGAGTACCTTTGTTTAGTGGTGGTTTGAACTTCGGGGACGAAGTTCCTTTTAAGGAGGGAAGACTGTAATACTCCGTATTTATAAGTCTTGAGATACTCTATCGAGTAGCCCTTACTCTGTCGAGTAAGGGTAAGTTGCGAAATAAAATAGTTTCTGACCTGTTGGGTACTCGATCGAGTAGCTGGGGTACTCGATCGAGTAAGGGGGTACTCGATCGAGTACCTTGGGTACTCGATCGAGTGTCCGGTTTTACGGGGAGTTTTCTCGGGTTTTGTTAATTATGCGATTAAGGTATTTAAACATAGTCGTCATTGTTTTAAATCACTTTTACAAAACCTAAAACCCTGTTTAAGAGAGAAAGCAACCAGTTCATTTTCCTAATCGCATTCTTAGCAATTCCCGGAGTTCAGACGGTCGGTTCTTGTCGTTATTCGTGTTGTTGAGTTCCTTGCGTCGAGGGTAAGCTTTTAATATAATTTTTATAATGTTTTGTTAAGTTTGGTTAAACCCTAATTTAGAGATTGGGGGTTTTGTGTGTAGTATGTGATGTGTAGCCTCTATGTGTTATATGATAGGAGGAGGATTCGTAGAAGAGGCTTTTTGACTCAAATTTGTTGATACCGTCATCTGTTGTGCTTTTCGGGTAGAATTTCCTACTCGCATTAGTCCCATAATGGGATATTGGTGATGTCTTTGTATTTGGTTGTTTGATATGATGATTATATTGTGTTTGTGGTTGTGATTGTTGTTGATGGTTCTCGAGATGCATTCTCGGCTGAGTGGGGTCACTTGCGGGAGTGACTTCACGCCCTAGTTTCGCCCTTCGTGGAACCCGCCACGGAAGGGGATGTGCACATTAATGGGACAGGGTTATCGCTCGGTATGATGAGCGGGGCTTAGGTGGGAACGGCGGTCCCCCATCGGGCGTGGTGGTCCAAAGTGGACGGTCGATTGAGATGATGGGAATTGGTTGGTGGTGTGTGTGTGTGTGTGTGTGACAGATTCAAATTGTCTTTTATCTTATTATTGTTGTCTATATTGATTGTGTGATTAGTACTGACCCCGGTGTTGTTTTGTAAACCTGCGGTGATCCATTCGGGGATGGTGAGCAGATATTGAGCAGGTATTGAGATGAGTACTGGGATAGCTGGGATGCCACGACATGATGATAGGAGTCTTCCGCTGTAGCCTTTAGTTTATTTACATTTCGATTAGACAAATCGATTTGAATAATGTATCGTACTTTGGTTTGGTTTTGAGGATTGTATTTATTCATTAAACTATTTATAATAAACGTTGTTTCTTTATTGTTGTTTGATTATCATTGCCTCGGGTAACCGAGATGGTAATGTCTTCATACCTGAGTGGTCCTGGTAAGGCACTTGGAGTATGGGGGTGTTACACCCAGCCTTTGCCACAGAGTCATAGATTGGTTCCGGAAAACTGTGGTAGAGCTGGGACTCTCCCTCGGGGACAAAGTATCCGTTGAGAGTCAGATGATAGGGACGGAGGATAACCCCGTGCTTCTTGCGTTTTCGGACTAGGAGGTTCATCTCCTGGATATCTTCGTCGGTAGGTTCCTATCCCAACCCAAAGGGAATGTTGGGGACCTTAGCCTGTTTCAAGGGAGGCAGCGGGTCCTTCAATGGATTGAGCGGCAAACCCGGGAAATAACCCCGACGCATCATAATACGGTTGACCGTGAGGTTGGTGAACGGATCACAGTCAGAGGGCGTCAGCTCATCCGTTATGGCGTTCACGGCTTGGAAACCCCACATCTCATTATCATCCTCCTCAATGGCTTGGGAGGCTATCCCCTTTCTCATAACTGCCTTGATTGGGGAAGCAGGAATCGTGATCGTTTTCCCGTTAAAAGGGACCCTGATCTTCTGGTGAAGAGTTGAGGTGACCGCCTTGACGGCGTGAATCCAGGGACGTCCCAGGAGCATGTTGAAAGATGCGTCGATGTCGACCACTTGAAAACTGGTTTGTCTCTCTAGTGGCCCGGTTGCGACGGTCAAAGTGACTAGCCCAGCGACCTTGCGACGAGTGCCGTCGTAGGCGCGTACTCCTTGATTCGTCGGGATTAAATCAGATTCCTTGATACCCAGCCTGTGGGCAGTTTTGAGAGGAATGACATTCACGGCGGAACCGTCATCGACGAGGACCATGGGTATATTTTTTTGGAGGCATTGTACGGTGATATACAGGGCCAGGTTGTGATTGGCTCCGAACGGAGGGATGTCCTCGTCGGAGAAGACGACAGGGTTGTTCAGATCAGGGGCGTCCCTTGTCATGTGCGCCAATATTTCTTCTGGGGAAGAGGTGGAGGGCACAGTTAATTTTCCCAAGGCCTGCAGCAAGGCCTGCCGAAGCTCAAAAGACGTTGCGATCAGTTGCCAGATCGAGATCTCGGCTTTTGCTTTCTGAAGTTGTTTCAGGATTGAGTTCTCAGGAGCCTTTGGTTGGGGGTCTACCTCAGGAACGACTTGGTTATTCGTTGTCGGAACGACCGTTGGGTTGCTCGGATTCTGATAGGGACGTCCGGACCGGGTGAGATGTCCGATTTCTTTCGTCCGCTTTTCCTTCCCCGGGATGACATAGACATCCTCAACATCATCTCTCCATATGCCGTTAATTTCGGAGTCTCGAGGATACCTTGGAGGGGTGTTCCTCGGTGGGTAGTTCTTGTGAGGGATATTTTTGTGAGGGCGATTTTTATAAGGGTAGTTATTTTGAGGGTAGTTATTTTGAGGGTGATTTTCGTGAGGTCTATGCCAGAATGGCCGCGGGAGCAGCCCAACCTGAGGTGGGTAATTTTGAATGTTTGGGGAATTCTCCCTCGAGCGCGGTGCTGGAGGATTGAAGATGAGTCGACGGTAGGCGTCGTCGAGTCGGGTGATTCTCTCAGAGAGGCTGGCTATGGCCTCCTCAACTTGTTGAAACATAGTGAGCATAGTGGCAGCACTAAACACAAATACCCCGTCATCGACCGGCAGTATGAGGTGAGAACAGTCTAGGGTCGGCTCATCGTCAGAGATGGCGTGAATTCCCAGGGGATTTTTTTTGTTATTCGGTTTAGTTGGTGGGGGTAAAGGCAAATCTCCTTTCTCAATCATATCCTGAATGAGGTGCTTGAGCTTGAAACAAGTTTCGGTATCATGCCCTTTCCCTCGATGATACTGACAGTAAGCATTGGGGTTCCAGAACCGGGACTTCTTAGCATCGGTCGGATCCGGGGTGGGTCCGATCGGTTGTAACTTCCCTTGGTCCATGAGCCTTTTCAGGGCACTTGCATAAGTCAACCCTATGTTGGTAAACACTCTCTGGGGCGTTCAGTTTTCTTTGTAGACGGTTCAACGAGGTTAACCTCATCAATCTTGTTTGTCTGACCGTAAGGGCGAGATCCGGTTGAGGTGGATCCTTGATAACCCCTGCCAGTGGTCTTTGCTAAGACACCCTTTCGGAGGTCGTCTTCGATGTGCGTCCCAAGAATCTGCAGATCTTGGAAGTGTAGGGAAATATCCGTAAAATTCCCTTAATATTTAGGACTATAACGTATCTTTAACATGTGATTATTGTCATAAAACAAAAATACAAGAGAAAATGATAAAAAACAAGAATCAACCTCGGGTCCTTTGTGAATGCGGCCTAAGAACAGAAATCAATATAGATTTCCTCCTAATTGTTGCACCCAAGACCGTCAGAGACTATGCCCCTTGTGCTAGAAAGTACTCTCTAATTGCCGTGCAATATTGAGAGAGTTATTGTGAGGTTTTCGATGTGAGATCTAGAATTTCAGAGAGAATTGCCCCGAAACCCTAATTTTTGTGTGCAAATGAGATGATTAGGGCAAAAGGAGAGAGAGCCTCTCCTTTTGTTTGGTTCGTCCAAACCGTGAGCCAAGGGGAGGGAGTGGGCTTTCACTTCCTCCTTATTTTTAACTCGTGATCCGACTCAAAATGCTAAAATGTATATGACGGGATTTTTATTATAAATCGTCATCGGTTATCGGTTATTGAAATACCAACTAGTGACATGACTCAGTCGATATATTAATACTTGTCCGACAATGACAATATTGTATAATTAATTAATTCAATATACATTAATTAAATATAATCGTTTATATTTAATTTACGAATTAACCGCTTAATTCGCCTTAGCCATTGTTATTTAATCCTTATTAAATAAATATCTCAACATCGCGTTTGACTAATTATTAGTCAATAACTCCGACTAACTGCTTAGTCAAAATAGGCATCAACATGACTGTATTTTCATACTGTCACATCTCTCAAACGTATCCTATAGGTGTGACTTTTAGGGACCAGTTGATCACCGCCATCTTTATGACAATAACGTCAAACTTATCTAGCAAGCCAACCGTTATTGATAAATGTGGACCAACTGATAATAATACAAAAGTATACCCTTTGATCCTTTTAGAGATTTATCTGTCATTGCACTAACTGTAGAGGACACCAGCCCCAACAAGCTCCCACTTGTCCGTACAAGTGTATGTGCAATAACGTTATCCGCACTAACTGGAGGACACGGCTCCAACAAACTCCCACTTGTCCGTACAAGTGTATGTGCGATAACCGATTCTCATATTCATTTAAAATTTCTCCCATTCAATGTAAAACAATTTGCAGATCCGGATCCGCAAAGGTCGTATTTTACAATCGATCTGCATCAAGAGTGGTTTCCCCGACTAGAGAGTAACTTAACTGATAAAACGAATCCGTATTCGAGCATGGCCATGCATTTCGATTCTGACTCCTCGAGTGGCCCTGAGAAATATCGAGTACCTGATAAAGGCTGAATATTTCCTTCAACTCGACCCCTGCCGATCTAAGCACAACATGAAATGACCCATAAAAAATCTACTTGGCCCCCTGTTACGGATGACCGTGAGAAAGAAACCAAAGTCACCCAAAATCTGCCTTAATCTCAAGAGACAGTCGATAGTCAAAAGAATCGACTCTTAGGATCACCATGGAGGTCTTATCCACGACCTGGCACTGAATGTTATAAAACATTTAGGACTCCACGTCGTTGTCACAATTATGTCCTACGAGATATCCGTATAACTCGCCTCTGTGATTGGTCAGTCAACCGTTTGACTTATGGCTCGTTGAACCAACCATCAACCAACGTCACAAAATAATTGCCAGAGTTATCAGCTCACGTGGGTAATTAAGGACCAAAAAAATAATGTTTGTTCAGTTCACTTTGTGGTGTTAAAAAATTGTCGTACAAATCCACATGAAAAACAAAATATATAAATATCAAAACGATGATGTCGTATAGAGTACAAAAGAGAATGAATCTAATCCATAAAAGAGTACTACAACTCAGGAACACGTTTAATTCCCATGGAATTAACATGCCCTTCATGCTTATCTTGTCGTAATGGTTTTGTGAGAGGATCTGCTATATTATCATCTGTAGCAATATTTTCTATCACTACCTCCTTTTGCTCCACGTACTCTCGGATTAGATGAGCTTTCCGTTGTACATGTCTAGACTTGTTGCTAGACTTAGGCTCCTTAGCTTGGAAGATGGCACCTCTATTGTCGCAATAGATGGTGATCGGGTCATTCGAACTAGGCACTACAGATAGTCCTTGTAAGAATTGACGCATCCATATCGCTTCCTTTGCGCCTTCGCACGCGGCATAGTACTTGGACTCGCCGTAGAATCTGTTTGTAACACTTTGTTTGGAACTCTTCCACTGATCGCAGCTCCATTAAGAGTAAAAACGAATCCAGACCGAGATTTCGAGTCATCTCGATCCGTTTGGAAGCTAGCATCTCACAGAATCGGTTGCGCATAGCTTTTGATCGCCTCCATAAGTCAATGCCCAATCTTTAGTCTTCCGTAGGTACTTAAGAATGTTCTTGACAGCCATCCAATGTGATTCACCTGGATGCTGTTGGAATCGACTTGTCATACTCAATGCATATGCCACGTCCGGACGTGTGCATATCATGGCATACATGATTGATCCTATAGCCGAGGCATAAGGAATCCGTGTCATGCGCTCTTTCTCTTCCGGTGTCTCTGGTGCCTGAGACTTGCTCAAATGCACCCCTGGAGCCATAGGAAGAAACCCCTTCTTGGAGTTAGTCATGCTGAATCTCTCTAGTATCTTGTCTATATAAGACTCCTGACTGAGAGATAACATCCGACGTGATCTATCTCGATAGATACGGATGCCCAAAATTCTTTGTGCCTCACCCAGATCTTTCATCTGGAAATGGTTCTTCAACCATACTTTTAGCGAAGTTATGAGAGGTATGTCATTCCCAATCAGGAGTATGTCATCAACATATAATATTAGGAAGACAATCTTGCTCCCACTCGACTTGATATATAGATATGGTTCCTCGACCGATCGAGTAAATCCATTTTCTTTTATCACTTGGTCGAAACAATGATTCCAACTCCGAGAAGCTTGCTTAAGTCCATAAATGGAACGCTTAAGCTTGCACACTTTCTTAGGATGTTCTGGATCGATGAAACCTTCGGGTTGTACCATGTACAACTCTTCCTCCAAAAAACCTTTTAAGAAGGCGGTTTTCACATCCATCTGCCAAATTTCATAGTCATGAAAAGCGGCAATCGCTAAGATAATCCGAATGGAACGCAACATGACTACGGGTGCAAAAATTTCATCGTAGTGCAGACCTGGCACTTGGGTGAAACCTTTAGCAACTAGTCGTGCTTTATAGATATCTTGTTGACCTTCCACAGAATGCTTTATCTTGTAAAGCCATTTGCATTGAAGGGGACGAACCTTAGCGGGTAAGTCAACAAGATCCCATAAGTTGTTCTCATACATGGAGTCCATCTCGGATTGCATGGCCTCAAGCCATAGCTTTGAGTCAGAACTAGTCATGGCACCTTTATAGGTTGCGGGTTCACTACTCGTTAAGAGCAGAATGTCATCTATGTCATGTTCCTCGACCATACCAATGTATCTGTCCGGAGGAATAGAGACTCTTCCCGACCTCTAGGTTCCTCAGGAATGTTCACCACAGCCGGGATTGAAGGAACTGGTTCCTCCAATGGTTGCTCGGTATCTGGTTCTGGAATCTACGACAGCTCGAAGGTTCTATTACTCTTCGCATTCTCGAGAAATTCCTTCTCTAAGAATGTTGCACTAGCCGCAACAAATACACGTTGTTCGGTTGGCGAATAGAAGTAATGACCAAGTTTTCCTTTATGATAACCTATAAAGTATGTCTTGACCGATCGTGGGCCGAGCTTATCCCCGTGTCTCCACTTGACATAAGCCTCGCAGCCCCAAACCCGTATAAAGGACAAGTTAGGGACCGTTCCCTTCCATAGTTCATATGGAGTCTTGTAAACAGTTTTAGACGGACTTCGGTTAAGTATTAGAGCAGCTGACAGAAGAGCATAACCCCATAATGAATCAGGCAATACCGTGTGACTCATCATGGATCGAACCATATCAAGTAATGTTCGATTTCTCCGTTCGGACACACCATTCAACTGAGGTGTTCCAGGTGGAGTTAACTGCAAGGCAATCCCACAGTCCTTAAGATGTTGATCAAACTCGTGAGAAAGATACTCGCCACCACGGTCTGATCGTAGTGTTTTAATCTTTCTGCCCAGTTGGTTCTGTACCCGATTCTGGTATTCTTTGAATTTCTCAAAGGACTCACTTTTGTGCTTCATTAAGTGATGAAATACCTATAGCCTTCTCGTGCGGTGATTGACATAGGTCCACACACATCCGTATGTATGAGTCCTAATAGGTCAGCAGCGCGCATTCCAACACCTTTGAAGGAAATTCGAGTCATCTTACCAATGAGACATGATTCACACGTGCCAAATGATTGAAAATCAAAAGCCGAGATAGCTCCATTCTTTATGAGCTATTTTACGCGTTTCTCATTAATGTGTCCCATACGGCAGTGCCATAGATACGTTTGATCTTTGTCACCAACCTTTAACTTCTTATTCATTACGTGTAATATTCCGGTGGTCTGATCTAAAACATACATTCCATTCATGGAGACTGCCTTGCCATAAATCATATCGTGTAATGAGAAAATGCAAGTATTATTCTCTATTACAAATGAAAAACCAAGTTTGTCAAGTGCAGAAACTGAAATAATGTTTTTAGAAAGACTGGGTACATAATAGCAGTTATATAAAAATAACTCAAATCCGCTAGGAAGCTGGATCACGTATGTTCCCCTCGAGACGGCAGCCACTCATGCTCCATTCCCGACACGCAGGTCCACCTCACCCTTTACGAGGGGTTCGATGTTTCGGAGGCCCTGCACATGATTACACAGATGAGAACCACAACCAGTATTTAGTACCCAAGTTCCGTAACTTGCGTGGTTAATCTCAATCATATGAATAAAAGAAGAAGAAGAAGAAGAAGACATACCAACAGGATTAACGCGACCTGCCTTTATGTCCTCATGGTATACATGACATGTACGCCTCCAATGCCCGATCTTGTGGCAATGATGGCATTCCATGTTACCGCCTTTGCTCTTTGTCGCGCCCGATGAGTTGCTCGACTCACCAGGCCCACTCTTACCTGATCCCGACTTCTTAAACTTCGGTTTACCTACCGCTAGGTCTGCCTGAGCTTTGCCCTTACCCTTGCCCTTGTTTGACACAACGAGAACATCCTGTTTCAAGCTCCCACTAAACTTCATATCCTTCTCGGTCTGTACGAGAAGGGAGTGTAGTTCATGAGGACTTTTCTTCAAATCATTCATATAGTAATTCGCTCTAAAGAGCGCAAAACCATCGTGGAGTGAATGAAGCATGCGGTCAATCACGATGTTCTCGCTGATTTTACAATCAAGCGCCTCCAGTCTCTCGACATTCTCAATCATGCTGAGAATGTGTGGGCTAACCGGTTGGCCCTTCTGGAGTTTCGCATCAAAGAAGCGAGTGGTATGCTCATAGGTCACGATTCTCGGTGCTTTCGAGAATTCCTTAGTGAGCGTGGTGAAAATCTTGTTTGCACCTTGGGCTATGAAGCGTTTATGCAAATTGGATTCCATTGCAAAAATGAGTACGTTTTTAATCGCACCCGCTTCCATGACGAAATCGTTATACTTGGCGATCTCGTTAGCTCCAGCCGTGGGGCCTGGGTTTGACGGGATGGGCTCTGTCAGATATTTGAGCTTCCCGTCAGCAGCGGCAACAATTCGTAATGCCGCCTCCCAGTCCGCGAAGTTTGATCCATCATTCTTCGATCCGAGTAGACTGATTCATCTGATTCATGAAGATCCGAGGCCAGGACTCACGGTCCAATGTGGCACTTGGCATTGGGTCGTCAAGACGGCCAGACCATTTTGTTATTAGCGCTTTAAGTGATCGTGATCTACACTGAAAAAGAAAGGAAAAACAAAACGAAATAAGCAACTCATCGAGGTGATTTAAGTCTATTTAAAATTCATTTTAATGTGTAGACTCATTGCACTTGCATAATTGATCTCCCTCAAGAATAATACAAGTGATCCCAAGACTCAATTTCCGTAAATTGATAAGCCAACTGTTTAGCTAGTTCTACCGTTAGAACTCTTGGTCGATAGATTTCCGTAAATCCTATCTATAGTCCACCATAATCACAGGATCGTACGAGTGACCATAGTGTTGAGATAAAATAGGTCAATCAGTTCCAACTTACCCGACGTAGAAGGAGCCATATTATGCCTACCGACGAAGAAGGGATTCATTGGAGTTTGACCTATGAAGACTACTCTCAATTTTTGGTTATACGAGGAAGATCCCATCAACTTAGTTTTAATTCATTTTAAGTGAACGAAAAAACTAGCATTGCGTGAATGAATTAATTTAGGTGATGGCTTATAAAAACGTGTGATATCTGTATATAAAAGAAAACTAACGCGTGACCTCTATATGAGTCAGTTTTCATGCAATTATTAGGTGGTTTGGTTTTAGGCGGAAAATGATGCAAACTATCGTTACGATAAAATAAATAAAAGAATGCAAAACGTAAATAAAAGTCCTAGTGTGGCCTATCCTAGTAAAAAGAACATAATACAACTTTGGAATCCACCGTTGGACCCGAGAAGCTTGTCTTGATGTTCCATCTTTGTCCATGCAAATGGGAGTGAGCATCCGATCTCCATCTTTGGTCTTCTCAAAATTACAATTAAAATTTACAAAATATAAACCTATTTACATTCTAAATTAAAACTGTAATTACAAGGAAAAATCAAAATGGAGATGCGAGATCTCAAAATACAACCAAGACCGTGTTCCATCATTACGGTAACACGTTCTACTAAGGCCACACTAAGTTACAACCGTTTGTAAAATTAAATACGTAATAAAACATTCAAGGCAATCAAAATAACGATAAATAAAAATGCATCAACTAAAATAAAATTTATTCGTGACATAATTCCGTAATTATGTTAAATTTATCCAAACCACCTTTAATGATTAAAATTATGTGACAAAGCCGCTTTAATCAACTTAATTTTAATCCATTACAATCCGTTACTTTAAATCGCTTTAAAATAACTAAATGGTACGTGAGTGAACCGTTTCACTATCAAGCGAATGCACAAAATCAGATTATGCACATTGAAATGGCCGAAAAAAAAAAAATTTAAAACCGAATTTTTTTTTTTCTCTCACTAAGAACCGAGAGCAAATACTTCAATAATTTTTTTTTTTTTTTTTTTATATGGCAGCTCAAACCGTGAGCATCAACAAGCCAAAACAAGATCGATTTGGTAAAACCAATTGCAATTAAACCTAATCCGTATAGAATTGAATCTACAATTGATAAAACTTTAACATATTGCAATGAATATCGATTACAAAAACAATATGCGAAGAACAAATCGAAAACAAAACAAATCATCCGTGTAAATACATGTCACGGTTTTCAAAAAACAACAACCATGTAAACATGGCACGGTTTACAAAGCAAAAAAACAGAAAACAGGCCGAGACACAAAAAAAATTCTGCCGAGACAAAAAAAATTTGGCTGCACGGTTTTCTATGCAAAACAAAATCGTTTAATGAAAATCAACATGAAAAATTTACGTGGCCTCGCTCTGATACCACTTGTAGGAAAATATCCGTAAAATTCCCTTAATATTTAGGACTATAACGTATCTTTAACATGTGATTATTGTCATAAAACAAAAATACAAGAGAAAACGATAAAGAACAAGAATCAACCTCGGGTCCTTTGTGAATGCGGCCTAAGAACAGAAATCAATATAGATTTCCTCCTAATTGTTGCACCCAAGACCGTCTGAGACTATGCCCCTTGTGCTAGAAAGTACTCTCTAATTGCCTTGCAATATTGAGAGAGTTATTGTGAGGTTTTCGATGTGAGATCTAGAATTTCAGAGAGAATTGCCCCGAAACCCTAATTTTTGTGTGCAAATGAGATGATTAGGGCAAAAGGAGAGAGAGCATCTCCTTTTGTTTGGTTCGTCCAAACCGTGAGCCAAGGGGAGGGAGTGGGCTTTCACTTCCTCCTTATTTTTAACTCGTGATCCGACTCAAAATGCTAAAATGTATATGACGGGATTTTTTTTATAAATCGTCATCGGTTATCGGTTATTAAAATACCAACTAGTGACATGACTCAGTCGATATATTAATACTTGTCCGACAATGACAATATTGTATAATTAATTAATTCAATATTAATTAATTAAATATAATCGTTTATATTTAATTTACGAATTAACCTCTTAATTCGCCTTAGCCATTGTTATTTAATCCTTATTAAATAAATATCTCAACATCGCGTTTGACTAATTATTAGTCAATAACTCCGTCTAACTGCTTAGTCAAAATAGGCATCAACATGACTGTATTTTCATACTGTCACATCTCTCAAACGTATCCTATAGGTGTGACTTTAAGGGACCAGTTGATCACCGCCATCTGTATGACAATAACGTCAAACTTATCTAGCAAGCTAACCGTTATTGATAAACGTGGACCAACAGATAATAATACAAAAGTATACCCTTTGATCCTTTTAGAGATTTATCTGTCATTGCACTAACTGTAGAGGACACCAACCCCAACAGGAAGGTCTTGATATTCTGATACCTCAGTAGATTGGCATAAACCGGGCGGAGATTGTTGACAAACTTTTCCACCAGAGTTGATTCACTCGGCTTACTGACCAATTGAGTACTCACCCTCCTCCAGCGGGTTAGGAACTCAGTGAACCCTTCCTTGTCGTTCTGGGTTAGTACTTCGAGAGTGCGGGTGTTGGCCTGGATCTCGACGTTGTCGGCATACTGTTTGGCGAACTCAACTGCGATCTCATCCCAAGTAGTAAGGTTTTTCGGATCAAGGGAGTAGTATCACTGGCGAGGGATCGGTTCCAAAGAGGATGGGAAGATCCGGGTAAAAAGGTCTTGTTTGACCCCTTTAATGGCCATATAGTCCTTGAAAGCACGGATATGGTTGAGTGGGTCCTCCACTCCCTTGAACTTAAGCACATTGGTCAGGGTGAAGTTGTCGGGTAACTGGTCCCCAACAGGTTCGAACCTTCGGTTGTTCTCAAGATGGATATTGTTACTCCTGGCTAGGAGCTGTTCTTCCAAGAGTTTCAGTCTCTTCTCAGTTTCAGTCAGAGGTGGGGTATTATGTTCCCCGTTTCCCTGTTCTCCGGGCGTCGATACGGTCTCGACGCGATCCAGATGACCTTAAGGGCGGTAAGCGGTCAAGCTAGCTGAGCGAGCGGTTGTGACATCTCTGTTGTTGTCATTGTTGTTGTTGGACGAAGCTGAAGACGGGGCCATGGCTCTGAGGCAGAAAAACGGCTCACATTACAACTCAATCCGACACGGTTCCAAGACTAAATGCAGATAACACAAAGGACGGGACGAAGATCAGACTCAACAAGACAGGGCGACCGTGTGTGGTCCCTCGGTGCTGACTCGATTTATGACGTGATGGTGTTTGACCGAACCTTTGACACGAGTCCAACATGATGGCGTGACGCCGTTGGACGGGTCTCGTGGTGAGACGACTCATAAGTAAAGACCCATAAGTATGTTTGCTTTGACTCGATAGACACGAGGCGGAATTGGAGTGGTGGACTGAAATTTTCGAAAATAGAAATTTTCAAAAAGATTCATTTGTCGCTTTAATAGACGACTTCCGAAGATAGAAATCTCCGCAAGTCGATCAGCTGAAAGGGGGTTGTCTTAAGTTTATTTGCAAAATACGGTTTGAGTTTGAGTCGGCTCGGAAAACAGTGCATTGTTTCACAAGACGGTTTTTGAAATTCAAAATTGTATGTTTTAAAAATCGAGTTTGAAAGGTTTGAAGAGGTCTCGGGGACGGTGTGTGGTCCTCGGGATCTCGAAAGTGTCTCGAGAAAAGGGTGTGTGCTTTTCTCGGGTTTTGAAAGAGCCATTGTCGGCGCGAAACGGGTTAAAATCCGTGTCTAGACGCGGTGATTATAACGGCGTAAAAAGGTGATTTGAAACGGTTATACAAAACCGGGTTTTAAAATCGTCATTATGACGGCCTAGAAAGGCGTGCTTGAAATGGTTATACAAAACCGGGTTTGAAAATCGTCATTACGACGGCCTAGAAAGGCGTGTTGAAATGGTTATACAAAACCGGGTTTGAAAATCGTCATTACGACGGCCTAGAAAGGCGTGTTGAAATGGTTATACAAAACCGAGTTTGAAAATTGTCATTACGACGGCCTAGAAAGGCGTGTTTGAAATGGTTATACAAAACCGGGTTTGAAAATCGTCATTACGACGGCCTAGAAAGGCGTGTTGAAATGGTTTATACAAAACCGAGTTTGAAAATTGTCATTACGACGGCCTAGAAAGGCGTGCAACGGCCGACGAAGGACCGAGGTTTTGAAATGGCCATTATAACGGCTCAAAAGGGTGTTTTTGAAAGTTTGAAAATGACACGGAAGGACTTATGATCAAGTAGCACATAAGCACTCACAGTTCATTATATTATGCATTATGCTGACACGGATTTTGGCTTAAAAGGGTGGGTTACACTCCAAGCAATCAAACCCCGATTTGCGAGAGGGATACCAATCCAAACAAAATGTGTAAGGAGGGTGCCCTAGCCTCGTGCTCGAAAGTGATGAAAGCTCTTTGACGAAACAGAAATGTGTAACGTCAATGGTATGCTTGACTCAATCGGGATTCGAAACGCGGGGATGAGAAAACTCACGCCGACGAAACGAGCCAATTGGTCGAAAAGGGTTAGGTTGTGGGCCCGGACAAGGAACCCGACCTTGACCGTAATATCAATTAATGCATTCCAACCAAGACCTCGTTCGAGTCTCACCATCTAGGGATCACAAAGACGTAAGTGTCCTAGTTTTCCCCAGCGGAGTCGCCAATCTGTGGACATGGCCCACCTGCGTATGCCCAGCCGATCTGTGGACAATGGCAGCGGTCTTTTTGAAAGCCACGCTCGGCGGCGTAAAGATGCTTTCGACCGGATCGTTTTTTAGATCGGTCGGTTTCGTCTTGGTAAGGGTCTCGAAACGATTAGAGATGTTCGGAGTCGCCACCAAGCATTTGTGGGATGCCTGGAACCCGTTCGAATTCCACTTTATACCTCGGTCAAATCGAAGCACAAAGCAGCGTTTTGACATAGGTACTAAAGATAAGGAAATCGTCTCTTTTTAGCATCCTATCTCCAGAATGACTCTCGTACACCCTGGATAAGGTCGTACACTATCCAAAGTTTATGAGTAAGAGGTGAAGGTACGTATTGGGAAGCCCTTTAATCAGACACCCAATCCCACCCGCGTTTAGCGGCCTATACTGATTGATCTTGGTTGGTTGAATGCAAAAGTTGATAAAACGGTTTAAATGCATGAATGCGCATCCAATAATTTAAACCTAACATGTGAGAGCTTTCTAAGTCGGTTGATTTAATCCAAGTATCAAATATAAGATGTCGAGTTCGATTAATGGTTGATTTGCATGCAAGACGGAAATTAAACATCCATTTACCGTATTAGGTTTAGGGTGCATAACATGATCCATTTGTCTTAGTAAGGCATTTTACAAATACGATTTTGAATAGTCAAATAGTCATCTGATCCGTCCTATATCCGGGTCAACCGGAGTCGGGATCGTCCTAGACTAATGCTGGAAGGAAACAGGCCCTGTACCAGACGGCTATATGAGGCGCGAGCCAGCCGGCGGTATAAGGGGCCTCCCTCTGGTTTTGAAAATGAGAAAAGAAGAGCCTGTTTAGGCGCGGGTTAGCCCACGGTTTATGTGCCGTGTTCTGACCTTTTAGAAAACGTTATAAAACGTGTTGAAATGGGTATTTGAACCCGGTTTGATTTGAAGGGGGTCGTTTAGACCGCATTTGTTGATTTGAAGAACTAGACTCGAATAATCATCATTGTTTTGATAATATTCGGTGTCGGGTTCGATTTGAAAAGCTTGACATGAATGGTTTTGAAAATGATTATGGACTAATTGTTTTAAGTCCATTTGAATGTCATTAGTCGATACTCATCATCGTACCCGGGTTAAAATCCGGCATGGTATGTAGAACCAAGGATGACTTTGTATTGGTGACTAATATGTTTGTTTAAAAATGTAAAGAAATGAAATAAAAGGTTTTAAAATACCTTTTAAATGTCATTAACCAAATATTATCATCGAAACACGGATTTAACCGTCATGGTATGAGAAACTAAGGGTGAAAAATGCTTTATGGTTAAAACATATGATATAAAATAAAAATGGTTCGAAAATATTTGAAATGGTAAGAACCGATTACAAATATGAAAATGGATTAAAGGGAAATGACGAGAACAAACACGGTTGATCTCTGGTCTGAATACCCCATTTAGGCGCGAGCTAGTTGGCGACCTAAGGGGCTTCTGTCTTAGACCGAAAATCAGTTTTGGCTCGTTTATTCCATGTTTTGGTTCATTTTATGCATGTTTTAGCATGTTATAGTCATGAAACAAATGAAAACGTAATTAAAGAGGATTTTTACACCCTCATACTTACATTTTTGGTTATGGCGAGTGACCGACGTAAGTGTAACAACTCGTTTGATCGGAAAAAACTCGGTTTAAAACCGTTTTGGTAAGTAAAAAGAGTGTTTTAAACTTAGTGATGGTGTAGTGGTCGGTCAAGTGATTTAATGCACGATGACGGTACCAAACAATGTGTAAGGCTTTTATTTACGATCGGTAGGTCGTAAATACGCGTCGGATTGTGACTTAAGAAGTCGAGTCGAGAATTTTAAGGGAGAAAAGAGGGGGCGGACACTCGCGTAACTCTCAAATGGGTGGCATTTGAGGGGTATTTATAGGAGAATGAGTGGTTGTGTGAGTTTTGAGCGACGTGGCCACTTAGGCTGCTCAAAGAGGCGCGAGCCACGTCGCGGGTCTTCGAGCTGTGTTGTCACTTTCACAACAAACGCAGTCATGATTTGTTCTATCCTAGGTTTTGTAGTCACATGTTTGGTACTTGACCAACATAATCCGGGAAAACTTAAGGTAGAAGGTTTGAAATGTTTTGTTTTTGGTGGTTGACTCGGTTTGACTCGTTGTTGGAGTCGGGATTTGAATTTTTGAGTCGGTTTTTGATCCGGTGTCGGTTTTGACTCTAGTAAGTGTCATTGCGACCCCGTTGTCGTGCATTAAACACTCCAAGTATTTTTGAAATATTTTGAAATGTTTTATTTTCGAAATCGTTTTAAGTTTTCCGACATAAAGTTGTACACAAACTGTCGATCAAACGCCGCGATTCCAGAACATGTTGTAGTCCGATAATCATCGGGTATTTGTTGGAGTCTCAGCAGATACTGGGTATCTACACCAAATAATAGGTGCAACAACGGTTAGATAAGGTGATATACCGCTGTAATACAAAATACGGAACCGTTATTACATCGACCGTTGTTATTTTGTGACCACGGTTGTTAAAAAGGCAGAGCGTTGATGAAATGTAAATAACGGGTTCAAATAACCGTAATACAATATTAAAAACGGTTCAAAAACCGTTGTCTATAATATTGAAACCGTGGTAGTATTAGTCTGAATGATGCTCTACGGAAACCTATGACAACGGTTTTACTGAAACACAACCGTTGTAAAATAGTAAATATGACAACGGTTTATGCTTATTCTACCGTTTTAAATGTCATGAATTCAACAATGGTTTGTGATTTTTAAACCGTTATATTATGGATGAATATGTCAACGGGTTTCTATTTAAATGCGACAATTTTCAATAGATTTATTGACAACGGTTTTATTTTTAACCGTGATCGAATTTATAAATATTTTTTTAAAAAAATTGTTTTAGCAGGTTCCAGCAGCTGCTGAAATGCTAATTTTTACAGTAGCAGGTTCCGCTGAAATGCTCCTGCAAAATAGCATTTCAGCAGCTGCGCATTGCAAAATTTTAATCCTGCAACATCATAATATTACACAGATTGATCTATTCAACCCAGCATCAAAATATTATAAACAAGGTGACCAAAACTAAATACACATGGCTCTATATATACACATTCATAATGAGCGAACTATTGACACTCCGATAATGAAAGAAAATAAGTGGCCCACTTATTTCTCATGTCGGCGAGGTCTTCCTTCGAATAGGTTGGGTCTTTATTGTTGGTTGAAGGTGGGAACTACAAATAAAAATATTCTTAAATCAAAATAGACATAATAAGTGAAATATTACACAGAATTAAACCCAAGTTACGTTTGAAATAGTTATTAAAACACACTAACCGGTGAGAGTATGTCGATATACTTTCGGGTGATAATCTCCCACATGGACCGACAACAGAAAAAGGCGCAATCGTTGCTGCCTGGTTGTTGTACATGAGACTATTATATAAATCACATACAAATAAGCTAAATTAGATCAACCTCTGTCATAAACATAAATTAAATGATAGGAGTAATTATTAAGAATACACTTACTTTTATCGTGACAAAAGTTGGACTTGATGCTCCAATTGTTTGAAACACACTAATTCATAAATATATACAAAAAATTATAATTAGCATTTGGCTCAGTAATGCTGATGTGACATTAAAAGGATCCTAGTATTCAAAGGTCATACAATAACAATTGACATTATAATGTAAGGTTGTAAACTTACTCAATCATCATCTTTACAAATCTCTGAATGGGATTATGTTCGCAAGAGTCAATCCAGTACACTATGCCTTTTTGCACACTGATTGCCGTTAGCAGCCAATGCTTGCTATGAAATATTGAAAATTGAACTGTTAGTTCATATACATTGCATGCATGTAAGCGTGTTAATAAATGAAGAATCGTGATTCATTATAATAAACTACTATAAATACCGATTCTCATTGTATGGGGCAAACCATAGGCTTTTGGGCGTCATCAACCGTTCAGCAATTCTCTCGTTGTACTCTCTGTATGTGTATCCAAAGGAATTATGAGAGAACAATTCAGGTGACACGAATCCGTAGTCATGAGAAACATAGTTCCTCTCAGCCATGTGTGTACACAGGTACCTATTACGTCAAATGGAACGAAGAATGTTATTTTCATTGATGATTTAAATAAACATCACTATTCGTAAAACCAAATGCCAAGTTTTAATTAAAAAACTTACTTCATCCAAATTCCAATGTGCATAGCATCTAACTCGTCAAGGTCGAGAAACTGACACAGTGATTCCCCATCCATATAAATAGTGAAACCAAAACCCATAACATCCTCTTCGATGTCAATCATGAGTACTTCCCCGACAGCTAGCTTCCTTTCAGCCAGCTGGTGCAAAGCTACGAACGCTGGAGTACGCAATTTTTGCTTATAATCATCAGTGTTATATTTAGCTTTAAGAGGAACACCGACATTGTGTGCAGCAAGAGTAGATTTAACCCCGGTCTATAATTTAGGAAAAAAAATATATACATTACACGAGACGTCATATATAATTTAAATAACCAAAAAAAAAAAGGAAAAACTCACAATCTATTTTTCAACTTATCACTAACTCTTGAATTTTGGGTGGAGAGGCAGTCGAATCAGTGACTTTGGGTGTTGACGTAGTAGTTCTAATTTCAGCCATAATGGCTTCGTGTAACTCCTGAAAATGTAAAAATCCAATTACTTAATATATGTTAGATAAGGTTACCCTAATAAATTTAAAGGCATTCATTATATAAAATGCGTTCGCTTTAGCATAATTACCCCGGAGATGTCAACAGTAATGAATTCTTCAGGCCATTGCACAATAGAACCCACGGCATCTTGCAAAAGCCAATTGTCACTACATGGTACTATTAGAATACCATACTTCTCCAGATATAACTCGGTCACTTCCACTTCCCTCCATCCCTCATGGGGGGCAATGCCTTCAACCTCAACTCCCCTAGCAACAACAATTCTGCCCGATGCCACTATAGAGGTTTGGTAGTAAAGAACACAAGGTTTCTTGCAAACGACCTTCACATTTTTAATTAATTAGTATATACATACATGCACTACTTTAAATAATAAATTTAATTAATTAGTATATATACGGCAATTATAAACTAGTCGTAGTAGCTAATACCTTGTCAAAACCCGGAATTGGAGATGATAAGAACGTGTCTTCGGCTCCCACCTCCACGTCCTTCTCCCCTGCCTTCATGGCTTCCTCTTCATCTCCCCCATATTGATCCTTTGCCATGTCTTTCTCACTTCGCATGCCCGCTTTTTTCTTCTTCTCCCATGCTTCCTTTATGACTTGCCGAACCATAACCAACTCTTCTTCAGATGGCTTATCCCCGTTTTCACCATTCTGAGTATCAACCTGGCCATTGTTTGTAGCTCTGTAGTAGAAATGAATATGATTAAAATTAGTATAATTTTAGAATATATATATATATATATATATATATATATATATATATATATATATATATATATATATATATATATATATATATATATATTATGTTGAATAAAATACAGTATTTATATACCCTATCATCACCACTCATTGTCCTTCGAATATTTTTCCCAAAATACTTAGTGATACCAACATGCGTCGATACCCTTCTCACACGACCTGGATGCTCTGCTTTGCCGATTGCCCTAGCAAGAATATCATCGCGTCCTTTAAGCTTCCATTTTCCTTCCTCTACCTCCTTCTCACAGATCCTCTACATACACATAAAACCATTATGCAACTAAATTTTATTTAAACTCACAATTATATAACCGACCACCAGTGGTAGGAGTGTAACACCCCATGGTAATTGAAGAGGTCCAGTGATAGGCTTAAATGACTAGTGCTTAAAGGGATTGGAAGTACTACTCATATCAACAAAGTGCACTTTCTTTTATGGTCATCCATGCGAAAGAACTCCAAAGTTAAGCGTGCTTGGCTGGGAGTAGTATTAGGATGGGTGACCTCCTGGGAAGGTTCTTGGGATGCGCATGAGTGAGGATAAAATGCGCTATAAAGGACCCGTGTTGATATGTGGGCCATGTACACAGCCTGGTGAGCTATCATAAGTAATCGCTCCTGACCCAGTTTGGGCCGGGGTGTTACAAGTGGTATCAGAGCAACCCTGCGACCGTGTGGTGATGGGAGGCAGTTGTTATACGCTCCTGAAGGCAGTTGTTATACGCTCCATTGTGATCACCCACCTAGCGGGGGAGGATTCTGGGTTAGCGGTTATGCTCCCAGGCGCAACGAGGACATTGCGTTCTTCAAGTGAGGGTGATTGTAACACCCCATGGTAATTGAAGAGGTCCAGTGATAGGCTTAAATGACTAGTGCTTAAAGGGATTGGAAGTACTACTCATATCAACAAAGTGCACTTTCTTTTATGGTCATCCATGCGAAAGAACTCCAAAGTTAAGCGTGCTTGGCTGGGAGTAGTATTAGGATGGGTGACCTCCTGGGAAGGTTCCTGGGATGCGTATGAGTGAGGACAAAATGCGCTATAAAGAACCCGTGTTGATCTGTGGGCCATGTACACAGCCTGGTGAGCTATCATAAGTAACCGCTCCTGACCCAGTTTGGTCCGGGGTGTTACAAGGAGTGACACATTTATTCAAACTTACAATTTTCTCTTTGACGGCCTTATCATATGGAGTTTCTAACTTTCCATTCTTAGGAGTGTGACCGGCCACCCAAGCGTCGTGACGATTGAAAGTTCCAAGCTTCTTCTTAATCAATCTATAACCACCTATGAGCCATGAAAGACGCTATCTTTCTTTGAAATGTTCTCTTGGTTCTGCCTACTCATAATCTTCATAAAATGAATTGTATCAAATAATGTAAGCATATTTCATTACTTATTAAGTGATTACTAATAAAGTGATCCCAATGAGTCGCAGATAAATTACCTTAAACTTGTCAGACTGCCTAGAAGCAATAAAGTTAATCCAATCTTGCTGGCTGACAAACTTATTCTTCTTCTTTGGTGGTTTCTTGTTTATCTGCCCGGTGTTCTTGTCGAACAAGTGGTTCTGAGCAACCTTTAACTTCCATGCTCTGAAGGAATCCCCTATCTTTCTTTTTAGGTAACCATCATGTTCTTGGGGGACAGTGTAAGCTGCCTGCATATATGGTGAGCATATTTGGTTAGTTTCGGCTAATAGCAGATATCGAATACTAAGATAATTTCATCTCACTGCATTTATTATTGTATATACATACCTTTATTCTCCCTCATAGCTTTTCCTCGTCTTGACTCAACTGATTGATACGCGGCAAACTAAGAGGCACATACTCTCTTACACAATAACCAATCCAAGTCGCGAAATTTGCAGCAAAATCACCATTTGGCAGCCCCGTTAATGGATCTCATTCAAGTTTATTAGGTATCCCTCTTTTTATTGCTTCTAGGGAAACCCTGTGGGTCCTTCGCCCAGTATCCGATTCCAAATTATTCTCATCACCTGAATCTTCTTCGTTTGACCTTTTCCCATCATTTATTTTCTACTTTCCACCCATATTTAAAACAGAAATTAACAAACTACTAACTTTAAGCATTAAGTCGACATAGCAAGAGAACCATCTCAAATAAATGATCACACAGAATACCCAAAAATATAGATTTGTTTAACACACAATATACTTAAAATAATAGGCGTTGTTTAACACACAATAAACCTAAGATAATTAGGGGATAATATCACAACTAAGAAAATAAAGGCATTATGTTAATGAGACGAAGGAGTAGGGTTTATTATTACTTCAGGTATGGCGATGACGGAGGGGACGGCGACGGGGATGGCAACGGCAGAGGCAATGGGGATGGCAACGGCAGAGGCGACGACGACGACGACGGAGAATAGTAGTGGTTCTAGGGAAACTCAGTGTTCGAGGGTTTTAAGTAGGCGAGGAGAAGGTTTACATGTGTGTTGTTTGAATATTTTATTGAAACTAGTAAACACGGGTTAAGCGAAACCGTATTCTGTATTTTGCAATATGACCATGGCTGATTATAAACCCGTAATTGTTTTCATTATATTACATCAGTTGGTGCCTAACCGTTGTCATTTATATTTCATTGTGTCAAGTTTTTCCCGCAAAAAAAAGCATCTTCCATATTTGGTAATCCGTATTAAGTTAGTACAAACTTCTTTCCTCAATTAGGCAATTGGGATAGCAAGTGGGGGAAAATGGAAATTCAAGACTAAATTATACACAGCCCAATGTAACTTCTTTCCTCAATTGGTTTCCTAAATACAACCCAATGAGCAATTAATAAACATACATTGTCCCTTAATCTTTTATTTTCTGCTTCTTCTGACAACTTACGATCCCTCTGCACCCATGAACTCACAATATTTATACCTTAGTTCAATAAAAAATAACTGAACCGTCTGTGCATTGGTTCAATAAAAAATAATGTGTCGTATCGTCATATCTTACATTTATTTATTTATTTTTTTTAATATATTGAGTCGTATGGTCAAACAATTAATAAACGGTGCACGTTGAAGTTAGAACGTCACGATTGACAACGGTTGTAGGTGAACCATTGTTAATGAAAAAATTTACAACAGTTGCAGTTGTAGGCTAACCGTTGTTAATGAACCAATTTACAACGGTTGTAGCTGAACCGTTGTTGATGAACCAATTGACAACGGTTGCAGATGAACCGTTGTTGATGAGTATTACGTAGCAGCAATCTTGATCTTGATTACTGACTGATCTATGGAGTTCAAAAAATGAAAAATCAAACAAGCATAACTCAACACTTTCAAAATGATCATTTCATTTAATTTTAAACCAAATACATTACAGCAATTATCAGAAATCAAAAATGTATAATAAGCCGGAACAATCCCGATTAAGCATAAAAAGCGCTTCTCAACCTACCACTAATCACGCCACTCTGGTATACCGCTAACTTCCGGGTCATTGGCTTCATATTTTGCAATAACAGATTTAATATATGCAAGGACACGACTTGCATGTGGAGATAAGGTTGGAAGAGTACAACTCAACATATCTATGGTTGCAGCCAAGTTGCGAGTAACAGGCCGACGAGGGTATGAAGATGATGATGATGACGAGGCTTTGTTGACAAGCCGAACTGCTTCACGCCTCTTAATCCAATAATTCCGTTGATGTTCAAGGGATGCTTTGATTAATGGGTGTTGATCGGCGGGAAGCCCTGCGAGAACCTTCCCATCATCTTCAATCGTTTGTGTAAGGCATTCTTCGTTGTTGATAAAATTAGGGTTCATTGCCATGTTGTTTCAAATTTGTGTATTGGGGATGAAATATTGTGATTTGATTAATGAATATTAGTAAAGGATGCTTTAACATTTATAGTCACATTTATAAGTTTTTTCAAAACCGTTGGTAATTAATTTAAGGGATATTCTACATGGTACCCTTTAACTTTTCGACTTTCTACGTGGTACCCCTAATTATTGTCATTATCACTAAGTGCACCCCTGAACTTTATTTTCCGTCAATTAAACTCAATTTTTAAACCTACGTAACTTGCAATAAATAATTAGACAATAAAATACACTACCACACATATATTATTCAAGAAAAACACAAACATAACAAGAAATTAAAAGATGCGCGGTTTTAAAACCATTAATTAGAATAATAATAATAATTATTTAACATAATCATCTTGTAATTCCTCTGCGATTGCGATAAATATTGAGAATTCAATATGTGGATTATTAAGAGGCACTTGTTCTGCCTCCCATGAACGAGGCACGGTGTCAATATAGTGTCGATATGTTCTTAATAGATTAATGTAACAATCGGTTGCAATCCATCAATATTGCGCTTGTAACACATCATCCATATAATAATTTTTCTTCCCAGCATCATGATCCTCGTATCTTGCCTGGAGTTTTCTCGCTTGACGAAATAATTCCAGCTTCTCCCCAAAACCTTCAAACTTGATTATTGCGTAACCAAGAAAACCATGAACTTTAGTCCAAGCTGGGTGGACCTTTTTAACGTTCGTATAACCACCTTGACGAAGCATATCTCTCATCCAAGTAAAACTTCTCGAAAAAGCCTTACCATAGTTATCATATTTGATTGGAAGGTTGTGTATAATACACGTAACAGGATGGACATAGCACGTATTTGATTGTGATTCGGCGGGTGTAGAAGACGACGACGACATGGTGATCGAAGTGTAATATTTTTAATTAAATTATACGCTATGATTAATTGAACGTCGAATTGGTGAATATGGTTAATTGATCACATTATAAGTGATATATTTATAGGAAAATATGTATGCATGTGTGGATATAATAATGGACGGATAGTAAATAATGGTCAAACACAACAATACATGCAATGGTTCATTATTTATCATACATGCATCGGTTGAATATTTTACATTGAAAAAAGTATATAACGGTTATTTTTCACCCGTAAATGATAAATGACAACGGGTACAGAGGAACCGTTATATCATAATAGCAAATGATAACAGTTACAAGAAACCCGTAGCTACAACATAACAACGGGTACCAAAAACCGTTGTTAGTGTTAATTTAGTAACGGTTTTAGAAACGCCGTTTTCTTAAACTAGTAACGGTTGTCTAACAACCGTTGATAAGGGTGATTATATAGCGAGTTTATGGAAATCGTTAAACGTTTTTGATAACGGTTTATTATACAATCGTTGTCACATTATAATAAGAACAATTTTCGACGGAAACCGTTATTCTTATTAGAGCGGTCTAGGTTTCCGCCAATATTTTGAAAACGATAATCTAAGTGTCATTATTAAATGCATTAAACCGTTGTGATACGCTCCTTATTGATGATCCGATTTGGCGTAGTGATAAAATACGATTGTAACTGTAAATCTGAAAAATACGAGTGTAAATGTAAAGAAATACGAGTGTAACTCTAAAGAAATACGAGTGTAAATTTAAAGAATTATGAGTGTAAATTTACAGAAATACGAGTGTAAGTGTAAATCTGAAAAATATGAGTGTAAATTTGAAAAAAATATATACAATACGAGTGTACATCTGAAAATAAATATAGAACAAGAAGAGATTTGAAAAAAATATAAAATTAGTGTAAATTTAAAGAAATACGAGTGTTAATGTGAGGAAATACAAGTGTAAATTTAAAAAAATGCGAGTGTAAATCTAAAAAAATATATATAGAATACGAGTATAAATCTGAAAATAAATATATTTATGAGATCTAAGAATAAAAATCATGACAATATGATTATTTTTCAAAAATCTACTATATATTTATTAGATCTAAGAATAAAATATGGTAATTGTCTTTAAAAAAACACATAATACACTTATTTGTTTTATAAAAAAAGTCACCTTCCCTTCCTTTGTTTTAAAAAAAATCCCAGATTTGATATTTTAAAAACATATAAAACTCAGATCTAAAAACGAGAATTTCATAAAAAAATAAAAATAAAAAAAAACTCATATCTAAAACGTATAGAACCGTCACTCTCCCCTGCCAAACAGCCACGACTTCCCTCGCCTCGCTAGCACCACCGTCACTCTCCCCTGCCGTGGTGGCCGACAACCATGCCCAACAACCATGAACACCCACCACTACCGCTCCCACCACCACTAACAACCCCAAAAAACGAAAAAAAAAGCACAAAAAAAACCCAGATCTTCGAAAACCTTGTTGGTGTTGCGGTAGTGGTGGTCGCGTGTGTGTTGTGGCTGTGACGTGGTGGCGTGGTTGGTGTTGTGGTGGTCGAAGGAGGAGAGGGTGAGGGTGAGGGGGCTCAAATCTGGCGGTTCGGGTTGGAGAGGAAGGAGGGATGGTGCGTGGTGGGTCGTGTGTGGTGTTTTTGGGTGGTTTGTGGTGGTGAAAAGGGTAGTCGGGTGGTGGCAGGTGAGCAGGGGAGGCCGTGTGGTGTTGGGTGGTTCTGATGTTGTTATCGGGTAGAAAAGGAATGCGACAATGGCGGCGTTGGTGGCGTTTTTGGTGGTTGTTGGTGGCGTTTTTGGTGGTTGTTGGTGAATTTTTTGGGACGACTGTGGTAAGAGGCGGGTGGTGGATGCGACTGGTGTGGTTTTTTTTTTGTTGGGGATGGTGGTGGTAGCGGGGCTACGGGTTGGCGGGTGGTGGTTGCGGGACTGTGGTGTGGTTGGTGGTGGTTTTGGCGAGGGCTTTTTTTAGAGATTTATTTTTTTGGAATTTTGGAATTTTTTGGGTTTTAGAGAGATATAGGGATGTTAATTTTGTGAGATGAGTGAGAAGTGGGTGGAAAAATAAATTGTTCCGGGTATAATTCCAGAGCAGTTATTTGTTACCACCCGTGCTTGTAGAATGACGTCTTTGGTTGGATCCTCCTTGCGGTCTCCTGAAACAATGAACAAACTGAGGGCTCGGCTTTGGACCGAGCGAACTCACTCCGACGCTCAAGTCAGTAACTTAGAGATGTAAGTTGTGGTTACTTGGCGAAGTACGTATTGTAGAGAGATAAGGAAGATATTACCAGATGAATAGTGATTCCTAGGTTAAATTGTGGATCTCCTTCTCAATGAGAGTTGAGGAGTATTTATAGACTTTCACCTTTTCTCACGTAGTGGCCAAGTGGCCAAGTGGCTAGCAGGTGGAAAGACTGATCTACCCCTCGGAGGGACCCATGGCGAGGCGGCGGGCCCTGTTGACTCACCGCCGAGGGGTCTTGGATATGAGTTCGCGGATGTGTGCCTCGGCTGGATAGTTGTCCCCGCCGAGGCACAAGAGACAAAGCCGACAGTGGCGTCGGTTAGGCCGTCTAAGCCGTTGACTTCTTTGTGGACATCTTTGACCTTGCTCAATATCTTTGATCGGTCGTCGGCGGGTGCGAAATATGCCCCATCAATTTGCCCCCAGCGTAGTCTATGCCGTGGTATGGGCTCCGATGTATGTTGAGCGTATATTCTGCGCAAGTGAAAATTTCTGCCCCGGCTTCTTCTTCCCCGGCATGGCTCTGCTTAGGCCGTACCATATCCCCCCTCCACATGGATGTGTAATGGACATCCGATGTGGAAAAAGGCAATGACGCTGGCTGAGACCAGGGTGGAGAGTGCCAGTTGTTTCTGAATGCCCCTTGGCCGGCGCTTTCTTGCTTGGTTGATCATGTGGCCGGCGGAGAAACGGATACTTAGGAATTTGTTGAGGAAGATGAACAGGCAGAGAGATTTGAAGGGGCGTGTTGAAGACGCTTGGTCACTGTTGCATTGATTGACGTTCAACTGTTGCAACGATTGACATTCCGTGGCTGCATGCCTGACACGTGTCTGTTTGCTGATTGGCTGACGTTTCATGGGCTGTGCCCTGATTGGCTCTTCTTCATGGGCTTTTCCCTATAAATAGGGCAGTTAGTCCCTGAAATTGGCCACCAATTTCATTTCCTCAAAAATTTTCTTTTTTCTAGCCCTCTTTGACGAAACTTTTCTCTAGCTTTCATAATCATTACTCCGGCGTAGCATTTTTCCTCAAGGTAAACAAACAAATTTTCTCTTTTTAACTTGTAAGTTTTGTTGTAAACATGTCTTCTGCCGATGCCGGACCTAGCAAACCTGCGCCGGGGGGTTCCCCGCCACGTCTTGACGAGGAGGAGATGCTAGACGCCGTCCCGATAAGGTCCGGGGGCCCTAGGTCTCCTTCTCCCGAAGTTGACCCAAAGGTTTTGGAGGATTGGGAGGACGATGACGATGTTGATGATGATGACGATGATGTTGAAAGGGCTCGCCCTAATGAGGGGAGCGATATGTCATGGATCACGGCGACCCCAGCAAGGTCGGCCCCCGACCGTACTTGGACCCATAAGTTCGCCCGTTGTTCCGGCGAGACATTTTTCGAGGGCCATTTCTACTTTGGCGGGGATACAAAATTGCTATCCCCGAGGAGGGTCAGAGCCATCTGTTGCCCTCCACCGGGTTGCACCGCGTATATATCCTGACACCGAGTACGGGCTCCGGTTTCCATTTGAATGATTACGTTATGGCCATCATTAGGGCCATGAACGTCGCTGTGGCCCAGCTGCACCCGTTGGCTATTAGGACCATAGTCGGCTTTGTCTGGCTCTGTCTCTTTAAGGGGGAGGTCCCAACAGTTAATTTATTCCGTCGGCTTCACCACCTTCGGCCGTCATTTTCTGGTCGCGTCGGATGGTACAGCGTGCAAATGGAGCCGGGTTACGTCTCCGTTGATAAGCTGTCTTCTTGCAAAGACTGGAAAGATCGGTGGGTGTACATTGAGGTGCCGGATGACTATCCGCTGCCCCGGTCCTTCCAGCACCAAGTTAATTTGCGGTGCGAGACTAAGGCGGAGCATGACAGATGGGTCACCCGGAAAAAGCTTAAGATGGACGCCAGCAAGGTCCCTCTTACTGAGGATGAGAAGCTGGCGATGAGGCTTTTTGAGGCGGACAAGAGTGGGGTGCCGAAAAGATGGATTCCCCCAACGCAGATCATTCTTCAGGATGAGCTGCTCTGCCATGTCGGCCTCATACCGGCCCTAGCACAGGGTGAGTGGGGTCGGTGTGAGGCCCATCTCTGCTCTCAATGTTTTTTCATTTTGAACTTTGGTTCCTTGCTTAAGTCTTGCTTTGTTTCTTTTGCAGATCATTTTGGCTCGGACCTATCTGAGGACATTCTTAAGAGAATGGGGCTGCACAAGGATAAGACCGTTGCTGTTTTGCATCCTAAGGCCCTAGCCCGTGATCGCAGAACGCCGCCGAATGATCTCATGGATCAGCGGCTGAAAGGCCTGAATGTGGAGGCAGCCCAGGCGAAGGTTGCTAGTAACATGCCGCGCCGAACGCGGAAAACAAAGTCTTCGGCGGCGACAGCATCGACATCGGTTCCACCTCCCCTCCCTTCAGTCCAGAAGGAGACGGTGGTGATCGTTGATATTACCAATGGGGAGGACTCCGATGCGGAGGGGACTCCCCTCGTCCGTAAAAGGAAAGAGCCCACCCCTGGCCGATGCTTCGCCGCCACCGCTGCAATCGCTAATCTGGCGAGAGATGCATCCTCCGAGCAAGAAGGCCAAGCATGGTACGATATATCCCGTGGCTCGACTTAGCCGGTTAATTAGGCGTTCCTGATGACAGGCTCTCCGATACGTCCATGTATACTGACACAGATGTTTTAATTGACTTTTTGTAGATCAACCGTCGGCAGCCGCCGTTTTCACTGTGCGGCAATTGGAGAAGCAGCCTGAGAAGGCGGGTGATAGAAACGTCACCGTCGATCCCCTACTTCAGAAGGTTTCCCCCACCGAGCTTGTGGCGGAGGGGATGAGAATAGGCAAGAGGTCGGCGAAATGGACTCGGCTAGCCGGCTCCCACATTATGGAGCAAGAGAAGACCATGGTCAAGCGCCCACGCCTCGAGCGGCTAAGGCTGGAACTCGACGCGGCGAACAAGGAGGCTAAGAGGGCCAAGGCCGAGGCTGAAGAGGCGTCCGTCTTGAGAGAAAACTCGGGGAGGACGCCGAAAGGAAGTCCTCGCCGAGAGAGCCAAGGCCGAGGCTCATGGCGGATGAAGCCGCTAAGTCGCGGAGATGCGTGACCTCGTTCAGAAGCACGCCGACCTTTACCTTACGCAGAGGAACGAATTTAGGGGCTTGTTCCAGGCCCAGGGGAAGGTGGTCCGGAACAAGGATGCTATCATTGCCCAAAGGGAGGAGGACATTGAGTCACTCCAAACCGTTCTTCTCCCTAACATGTGCGCCCAATACCGGGACCTGGCCGAAGAAGCTGCCAGGGAAGTGATTGGGGAGCTCTTCCCTCTTGATGGCTCCTTTCCGTGGGACAAATTTGACGAGCTGTTTGATGACAAGCTCGAAGCTAAGGAGGAAGCCGCGAAGGAGAAGGCCAAGGAGGAGGTAAGGGTGAAGAAGGAGGAAGAGGCGGCCGCGGAGAAGGCGACCCTTGCTGAGGAGGCTAAGGCGGCCAAGGAGGAAGCCGAGAGGATGAAGGCAAAGAGGCCGCCGAGGCCGTGGTCTTGAGGAAGCCGAGATCTGCCGAGACAGCTTCTGGTCGCCCATTAAGGACGATGCTTTGCTAACGCCGCCGATGGCAAGCAAGCAACGAGCATAGGGAGACGGGCGGTCGTCACCAGGCTCACCCGGCGTCTCGGATAGCTTTAGGCTTCGGGGCCAATTATTAGGCCCTTTCCTCCCTGCCATCTTTTGGCGCTTAAATGATATGTCTGTAACCTTTTGCCTTTCTTTTCTTTGTATTTTGTACAACTTTGGTAGGTTGTGTTTTAGCTTATCCTTATGGGGACGGCCGTCGTATGTATTTTCCTCACTTTGTAACCTGATCATTTTTAGTAAGAGTTTGCTTATTCTGCCTCCGGCTTGGCCGAGGTCTTTTCTTGTCTTCGCCTGAGTTGTCTTCTCACGTCATTAATTGAGCGCTTCTTTTGTTTCTACCTCGGCTTTGACCGAGCGATTAGAATGCGTATCTCAACCGTGTTTAACGTTCCTAGGGCGTCTTTGATCGCTTTCGCGAGTATCAACCGCTACCGGTAGTGACTGTCATGAAATCTGCTTCCTTATAGTGATCGCCGTGGCGTCTACCTCTTGGAGTGACTGCTGCGGCGTCTACCTCTGGGTGTCTGCGCCGTAGCGTCTACTTCTTGGGGTGACTGCGACGGCGCCTATTTCTTGATGGTGATTGCCGTGGCGTCTACCTCTTGGAGTGACTACTGCGGCGTCTACCTCTTGGGGTGATTGCCGTAGCGTCTACTTCTTGGGGTGACTGCGATGGCGCCGCTTCTTGATGGTGATCGCCGTGGCGTCTACCTCTTGGAGTGACTGCTGCGGCGTCTACCTCTTGGGGTGACTGCCGTAGCGTCTACTTCTTGGGGTGACTGCGACGGCGCCTGCTTCTTGATGGTGACTATGGGGGAAAATGAACACTTTGATGGAAAACTTGGGCGATTCTTCATTAGATAAAAACGTGGGTCGGGGTGCCCACAGTTGTCTTTGGCACCTCTGCCGCTTATACAAAATTTTCCGAGATTTGTCAGTGCCTTATTGGCTCATCAAAGGTGCACCCTCCATGTCTGTCAGCCGATGTGTCTTGAGGGATCGTCGGACGGGGGAATGTACTGTATCTGGAAGGACTTCAATTTGGCGGTGTCGGCTTTCACCCTTTTCAGGTATCTTACCATCCCGTCATCTCGAGCCTCATACTCTCCACTGATTTGGTTGGCCACCAATAGTGAGCATGTTTTCACCACGACGTGCTCCGCCCCGGCAGCCCTAGCCAACTTGACTCCATTTATCACCGCCTCGTATTCGGATTCGTTGTTTGAGGTCGAGAGGGTAAGTTTCAAGGCGTGCTCAAACACGTCCCCGTTTGGGCTGGTGATAAGAATGGCAGCTCCTGAGCTGTTCGCCGTGGGGGACCCGTCAGTAGTTATTTCCCATACGCCGGGATACGGCTCTTCTTGGTCGGTCGGGGTTCCTTCAACCATGCCGACGTCGGTATTCATCGGGTCGCCCTCCTGCTGCAAGGATGGGCTTTTCCCTGACTTCTTTGCCACTTTGAGGGATTGCATATTGCACCCTCTGGCGGATATCTGGGTGTTGACCACCTCGTCCTTCTCGTCCTTGGAGACGAGCTTATGCGCTTCCCCCCGGTCCGAGACATACATCAGTGTCAGGGCCCGGATTGACATTACTGCATCAGCCTCGCTCAGAGTGACGCGGCCTATGAGGACGTTGTAGGCGGACGAGCCGTCAATGACTACGAACTCAGATAGAACATTCTTCGCCGCATTCCCCTCGCCGAACCTCACCGGCAGTCTGATCAACCCCAGGGGCACCAGGCCGGCCCCGGAAAAGCTGTACAACGGATTGGTGCAGGGGCTCAAGTCTTCAACCTTCAGACCGAGGTTGAGAAAGCACTCCCTGAACATGATGTTCGTGTAGGCGCCTGTGTCAATCAGGCACCTCTTGACCAGGTGGTTGGATATGTCCAAGTGGACTACAAGTGGGTCGCTGTGAGGGGCGATGACTCCCTCGTAGTCCTTCTTCCCAATAGTCATGTCGGGAATGTTGGAAGCGGGGACCGCTGTTTTGGGCACAAAGTTGATGGCCTGATACAGCTCGTTCAAGTGCCGTTTGTGCCCATGAGCGGACCCACCGTTCTCGTTGCCCCCGATGACAACATGGATCACTCCTATCCGTTCAAAGACGGACTTCTTATTTGAACCGCCGGCCTAAGTCTTTTGGCCTTTGGCGACATACTTGCCGAGGCTCCCCTTCCGGATTAGCTCTTCAATGGCATTCTTCAGATGCCGGCAGTTGTCAGTAAGGTGACCGGTGTGGCCGTGATATTCACAGTACTGGCTCGTGTCACCGTCCCCCTTCGGCTTGGGGGGCCTTTCCCACTTCTAGCCCTCGTTCTTGCTTAGGGCGAAGACCTCGGCGGCAGATACGACCAAGGGGGTGTGGCCATTGAACCGTTTCTGGTAGTACGATCCTGAACTCCCCCCGGCGCCCGCCGAGTTACGCTCCCGGCGATCTATCAGACCGTGACCTATTATTGTCACGGCGTCTTTCATCTGGGTTGTCCTCCCGGTGACTCTTCTTCTCTGAGTGCCCAGCCTCACTGTGGCCTACCCAGGTCTTGTGATAGTCTTCCACCTTGATGGCCTGGTCGACCATCTTCCTAGCGGCGTCTAAGCCCAAGCCGCCGCACTTGATGAGATCGTTTTTTAAGTCTCCCCTTGGGAGGCCTTTCATCGATCGAAGGGTGGCGGCTCGTTGTTCACTCACGAATCTGCTGAACCTTGGCGTCGAACCTCTTTACATAGCTTCGGAGAGACTCGCCTCCCTCCTGCTTGATAGTCAGGAGGTCCGATGTCTCCACGGCCCTCCTTTTATTGCAAGAGTACTGGGCTAAGAAGGCGTCCCTTAGGTCGGCGTAACAAAGATACCGAGCCGTCGGGCAGCCCCTTGTACCAACTCTGAGCCATCCCATGCAAGGTTGTTGGGAAGACTCGGCACCAGACTTCGTCGGGTTGCTCCCACACCGACATGTACGACTCAAAGGCCTCGGCATGATCGGTGGGGTCGCTATCCCATTTGTATGTGAACGCCGGCAACTTTAGCTTGGTTGGCACGGCGGTTTCAAGGGCGTAGGCATTGAGGGGCTGTCTGACCACGTGTCGAACGACACGCGGCGATCGGCTCCTCGCATTCCTAGTCCGGCTCCTCTCCCCGTGGCGGGAAGTGCTTCTTCTCCGACTCTGGTGAGTCGGGCTTCTTCTTCGACTCGGTGAGTCGGGCTTCTTCTCCGACTGCGGCGAGTCGGACTTCTCTCACTTCTCTGAGGCAGGCCTCATCGGTGCTGCGGCGACGCCGTCCTCCCGCGGGTCCGGGAAGGACTTAGGTCTACCACTAGCACTTTGGGCTCCTCCGGCGTCTTGACGGGGCCAGCTTCTTCCAGTGCTCCATTCAAGTCTCTTGGAGTCACATTCTGGGCCCTGGTCTCCTGGACGTGTTCCGCCGCTCTTGTCGGTGTGACAGTGTGAGCCGACGTACTACCAATTAGGTCCAGGAGTAGCTTTAGTTTCGCTGCATCGACCACATGTCCCATGATGGTGACCTGGTTGGCGGGCAGCGGCGTATCTGGTATTATTGGCATCCCGTACTCCGGTTGAATTACCCGGCCGGTGGAGGGCTGCGCAACTCCAGAACTGTGGACGGTATTATCTTGGCAGAACTCGGTTTCGTCAGTTACGAATACCTCTTGTTGTTTTGACATCTTCTTAGCTTTTTGGGTGGGTTTTTGTTTTGTTTGGGAATGAATGTGACTAGCTTCTAGTATCTTTCCCCACAGACGGCGCCAATTGTTCCGGGTATAATTCCAGAGCAGTTATTTGTTACCACCCGTGCTTGTAGAATGACGTCTTTGGTTGAATCCTCCTTGCGGTCTCCTGAAACAATGAACAAACTGAGGGCTCGGCTTTGGACCGAGCGAACTCACTCCGACGCTCAAGTCAGTAACTTAGAGATGTAAGTTGTGGTTACTTGGCGAAGTACGTATTGTAGAGAGATAAGGAAGATATTACCAGATGAATAGTGATTCCTAGGTTAAATTGTGGATCTCCTTCTCAATGAGAGTTGAGGAGTATTTATAGACTTTCACCTTTTGTCACGTAGTGGCCAAGTGGCCAAGTGGCTAGCAGGTGGAAAGACTGATCTACCCCTCGGCCGAGGGACCCATGGCAGGCCGGCGGGCCCTGTTGACTCACCGCCGAGGGGTCTTGGATATGAGTTCGCGGATGCGTGCCTCGGCTGGCTAGTTGTTCCCGGCGAGGCACAAGAGACAGGCCGACAGGTGGCGTCGGTTAGGCTGTCTAAGCCGTTGACTTGCTGTGGACATCTTTGACCTTGCTCAATATGCTGACTGGTCAGCGGGTGCAGAATATGCCCCATCATAAATTATATACAGTGGATTAGTATTTGATTAGTGTGGATTAGTAGGTAGTGAGAGAGTGGGCTTAATTATCCACTAATTCTTTGCTTTTTGTCTTCAATCTCAGCCCTTTATCTCATCCATTTAATGGCCCTAAAGAGGACTTATGGACTTAAGGTGGATTCACTAGATTCTCTTTCTATATATATATATATATATATATATATATATATATATATATATATATATATATATATATATATATATATATATATATATATAGAGAGAGAGAGAGAGAGAGAGAGAGAGAGGCCGGATCCGGTGAGGCCGTTAATTATGGCGAGGCGGACGGCCTCACCAAATTCCTTAAACTTGGGCGGACTGATTAACATGGACTGATTATCAATGTTTATTGAGCTGGATATTTGGGGTCATTCTTAACTTTTCATTTGGCCCAAATATTTTCTCTATCTAAAATAAACAATTAAGAGCACAAACACTTTACTCTCTCTCTCTAAAAAATATAACACACAACGTTGCAGCGATTTTCAAAATCTCGTTTCCAAAAATCCAATCAGCAACATCAATTGCAGCGATTTCCGACATAATTGTTCATAGATTTCATCAAAACGACATACAGCAACGCGATTTCAGCAATTTTCGAAGAAGATTTTGATAATTTCCAGGTAATTTCATAATTTTGATCAAAATTGAGCATATTCATATAATTCTTTTAATTCACTCATAAATTGATGATATAAGGCTCGATTGATCAAAATTGAGCGATTTACAAAATATAAGGTTCAAATTTTATTAAAATTGACCGAATTCCTTAATATAAGGCTCGCGATTTTCTGGACCTCGCGATTTCGTACTACTTATTACATTATTTTCGACGATTTTGCAGCTCTAATTGCTATGGAGATTGTAGATATGACAATGGTTGATGATAATAGTGCAATTGAAATAGGTATTTCCTTTTTTTTAAGCTCTAATTATTGTTTTCTATTTTAGTTTTAATTTATGAAAATCCGTGTTCAATTTTGCGGATTATATGTTTCAATATTGTGAACATTGAAGTTGATTTTGTGAATCATAGAGCGTGTTTTGTGAACTTATATGGTATTTTTTTGAAACTTGATCATAAGTGGTTGAAATCATGTACTTTGCTCTTTTCCTTATTTTGTGAATCCTAGAGCCTGTTTTGTGAACTTATATGGTAATTTTGTGAAACTTGATCATAAGTGGTTGAAATCACGTACTTTGCTCTTTTCCTTATTTTGTGAATCACAGACCTTTTTTTGTGAAACTTAGAGCTTGATTTGTGAAACACAAAGTTAATATTCTTAAACTTGGTCATAAGTTGTTAAAATCGCCTGTTTTGCTATTTCTCTTATCTTGTGAATCTGAGACCTTGTTTAGTGAATCTTAAAGCTTGATTTGTGAACACAGAAGATAATACTCTGAAACTTGATCATAATTGGTTGAGATCACGTACTTTGCTCTTTTCCTTATTTTGTGAATCATAGACCTTGTTTTGTGAAACTTAGAGCTTGTTATGTGAAACGCAAAGCTAATATTCTTAAACTTGGTCATAAATTGTTGAAATAACCTATTTTGCTATTTCTCTTATTTTGTGAATCTTAGGCCTTGTTTTGTGAATTTCACAGCTTGTTTTGTGAATCTTAGAGCTTGTTTTGTGAAACTAGAAGGTAATATTGTGAAACTTGGTCATAAGTGGTTGTTGAAATCACCTATATTCCTCTTTTCTTATTTTGTGAATCTTAGACCTTGTTTTGTGAATCTTAGAGCTTATATTGTGAAACTAAAAGGTAATATTGTGAAACGTGGTCATAAATGGTTGAAATCACCTATTTTGCTCTTGTTCTTATTTTGTGAATCCTAGACCTTGTTTTGTGAATCCTAGAGCTTGTTTTGTGAAACGTGGTCATAAGTGGGTGACATGAAGTTTATTTTTCTTATTTTGTGAAACTTGGCCCTCATTGTGTGAAACTGGACCCTCAATTTGTGAAATTGTTTAGTTAGGACGGAGATTAGGACGATGTCTATATCTGATTTATTGAAACACTAAATCAATGACGGAGATATCGAACTGAAATCATTCAGGGACCAGGTTGAGTAATGGATCTGTAAGTGCTTAATACTTTGTTTGAAAACAATGTTCAGAGCAGCGAGTAGCGGCATCTCATATTTCTATATGAACAATTTTAACTCAGTGACGAATTATAACAACATAAAATAGGTCGCTTCTAGGTGTTCACCCACGTGCGCGCGAGCTGAAATTCAAGGAACAGTGTCTATATGCCCACCTGATTGTTTCATTACAAATGAACGTTGGTGTATTCTACAAAATTGTTAGACGGGTAGGAGGCAATCTGAGTTGCTCATTTATTCATTGGACTTTATCGTAATGACATAACCAAACTGTATAACATGTGGTGCTTAAGCTCGCTCGCTAGCTTGCACCACATGTTATCCTATATTTCTTTTAATTTTATTACGTGTGCATCACTGTGAAAACGCAAGTATGTCTAACAAAAAATATATCTAACAATATTAATTATGTATATTTGTAGAAACCATAACTTTTCCAAAAAGGTATATAATTTATGGTTTGATTATTCACATAGGAAGATACATCGGAAGAAGAGGAGGAAGCAGAGAACAGAGAATCATGTACGTTTGAGGATGACAACGACTGAAGAAGTTTTAACTACTTTTTATTTTCTTTTGTGTTTGATTTATTTTTGTTTTGAACTCAATGGTTCACAAAATTAGCAATATTAATTATGTATATTTGTAGGAACCATAATTTTTCCAAAAAGGTATCTAATTTATGGTTTGATTATTCACATAGGAAGATACATCGGAAGAAGAGGAAGAATCAGAGAACAGAGAATCATGTACGTGTGAGGATGACGACGACTGAAGAAGTTTTAACTACTTTTTATTTTCTTTTGTGTTTGTTTTATTTTTGTTTTGAAATCAATGGTTAGATGTTAGTTTGTGAACCTTGAAGGTGATTTTGTGAATCCTACACCTTGTTTTGTGAACTTTGAAGGTAATGTTGTAAAACTTGGTCATAAGTGGTTGAAATCACCTATTTTGCTCTTTTTCTTATTTTGTGAATGTTAGACCTTGTTTTATGAACCTTGAAAGTGATTTTGTGAAGCTTGGTCATAATGGTTGAAATAACCTATTTTTTTTTAATTTATTCTGTGAATCCTAGACCTTGTTTCGTGAATCCTAGAGATTATATTGTGAAATTAGAAGGTGATTTTTAGAAATTTGGTCATAAATCACCAATTTTGCTCTTTTTATTATTTTGTAAATCCAAGGCCTTATTTTGTGAATCCTATAGCTTATATTGTGAAATTAGAAGATAATGTTGTGAAACTTGGTTATAAATGGTTGAAATCACCAATTTTGCTCTTTTTCGTATTTTGTGAATCCTTGAGCTTATATTGTGAAAATAGAAGTTGATTTTTTGAAACTTGGTTATAAATGGTTGAAGTCAGTCAGGTAGGGCGCTGTTAATTATGGCGAGGTAGTCTGCCTCACCTGAGTTTAGACCTGATTTGTGAAACTTTGACCTTATTTTGTGAAACTTAGACCTTATTTTGTGAACCTCTACCTTATTTTGTAAATCTAAGAACTAGTTGAGTGACTATTGACGTACATTGGCATTAACAAAGTAAATAAAAATTCTATATTTATATTTGTTCATCTATATGAGACTCGAACTCACATCTTGTGCTATAGCACAATGCTCTATCTTTTGAGCTAATAGATGATATAAGTCAAAAAAAAAAATTATGTATTAACAAATAATAAACCTATCGAAACACTAGTGATTTGATGTACATGTGAAAACATAACTTTGTAAACATTTAAAATAACCCAAGAAACAAAAATAATCACAAATAAAGTTGAACCTGCTAATTTTGTGAACCATTGGTCTAATTTTGTGAATCTTGAATCCATGACCTAATTCTGTGAACCTTGTATATGATGTTGTGAATCTTGGACCTAATTTTGTGAACCTTTTCCAAACTAGATCTCTTTCCTTTTCTAGTAGATCCACTTAAACCTTTAGCTCATTGCTCAGTACTAGTAGATAGTGTTTTACTGACAAAAAAATACATATTTCGTCACCATGAACAATAGTTCTAATTATACTCAATTCGAACACAAATACTCAAATGATTGTATCAACTACCTTCTACTTCACATACACATTTCGTTAAAAAATTAGCATGCATTAGACTTTTAGCGAAATCCACATACAACACAGTACACAAGTAGAAGGGTTTAGCGATCAACAATCACGGAATTGCCTAAAATTCTCCCAGTAGCAAAGAAATATATGCCGATTCAATATTCCCTCCATTCGTTGCATTTCAATACGTTAAATCGTTTATTCAAAGTTTTCCTGAAATATTGTGGACAAACGTAGTGAAATAGGACGAATAGAAGCAGCAGAATAATCCGACACATAACTATTGCTCCACAAAGGACGACATACTCATCATAAGCTAGCATAAAATATTAAGCGATCTTATTCATTGAAAAATGACGAGGTATACCGAATTCTAATCCGATTGGTGCTAGGTTCAGCACCCAAAATGTTCTGCCTCCTATGCCATATAGTTCCCAAATGAACTGCATCACTCCAGTGATACCGAGGTCTGCTAAGTTTTCGGCGAAGTCATTTTGGCCAATGTAGATCGTGTATAGGGCTTTGCCGAATATACTTAGAGGAGGAAGTGGGTTGGATACTAGACGAAATTTTTTTTCGTCTAATTAGTAACACATTCAGTGTGGTAATTAATAACAATAACGAAGGAAATTGACAGTTTATAGTATGCAACTATCCGCAGTGATCAATGTAAAAAACAATAGCGATAGCAAAACAAATTTTGATCGAAGCGACTCTTACCATTGTTGTGATTCGAGTGAGATTGGAGTTCAATGCCTTAAACCGGAATTCCTTCATTTGATTTAGCTGAATATCAAGAGAGAAAGGGCTGACACCAGTGACAAACAAGGAACTAGTTGGTTGCCTCATTGTGGATTGACACACCAATAAATTTCCGACCAGATTTAACATCGACATATAAGAGACACCGAGTGTCGTATGCTAAACAAGGATTACCTCTTGTGCCTCCATAGTGAGGTTGAGTGTCCCAAAATTCCTCACGCAACCTGTTGAGTTGTGCTCTAATAATAGGTTCGGTGTGCGCCCATGGCTTTGGCTTGCGGATCCTCGGCCTATTACCTGTCGAGGAAGAAAAGACTAAAGAGCATTAGCTTCAAAGAATGACTGTTAAACAATAGCATATGCAAGTATAATAGTGTCGCATGTGATTTATACATTACTGCACAATTGCAGGTTTTGTTGGAAATTTCAGTGCTTTACAGAATGACAAAATCATCAAGAAAAGAGCATTGGCTCATGCCTTTACTTCTACAATGATGGTGTAGAAATCACGAAATTTTGAATTTTCATAAAGTAGAATTCCACTAAATTATGGAGTATTATTTTCCTATGATAAACAAACTCTAAGAAACAGTAAATAAAAGTGCCATTAACGGCAGTTACCAGAATATTAGGCGACAATTATGTCTTTTTATGATCCTTGAAGCATATGCCCTGGAGATCCTATGTCTAGACCATTCAACAGATTGCCGAAAAAGGAATTCAAAAGTTGGATACAAGTAGAGCGTGATTCACGACCTAATGCGTGATTCATGACCAACAATACATAAACAAACATAAAACCACCAATCCCGAAAACAGAATGAATCAAACCATTCTTTCAAATCTATGGAAATGAGCACTTTCCGCTACTTTGTCCTCCTGACCCCAAGAAACTAAATCTGACAACTCATTGCTCATCTATCAACGACCTTAGAGTGAAGATCTCGTGATCACGCCTCACATTGCATACTTATTTATAAAGACGTTTAATGTTTTTCCATAAATTGATCCTCATATAATTAATCAAACATATACAAGAAACAGCTCATTCTGTCTAAATTTGACATGAAGTATCTAGAAGTAGTACATTATAATTAACTTAAATCTCGTTTAGCAATTCACCTTAGAGCATCATGACTAAAATTCCGATGTTTCTCGTTTTAACAGTCGAAAACACTATACTTATTCATTCTTAAAACAAACATTAGCACGTACAAAAATGATCAACATTTCAAATTCGTTCAACGAGTAATGTGAACATCTTGAAGTAAGTGATGAGTCGGATTAACAATCATACATCCCTCTTCCAACTAAATTAACTTAAATCACTAATTAATGGTGTTAGAATTACCAAAGATGGACAAATTCGGCAGCATCTCAAATACAAAAACAAGAATCAGAAGAAACAACTATAATGGAAATCATTCTCTTAATCGCCGTTTTATCAATCTATTCAGCAAATTTTCGTCATACTGAAAATCTATAACATTGAACATACTAATTACGCTTCAAATTTGAAGCGAATGAAAAGCAATAATCATCACAACGAACAAAATATCGATCCATGAATATGCCATAAAACTAACAAGTATCAAATTTATGCGATAATAAGCAATGAAAGTAGTTGAGCGAAAATTTAATTATCAAACTAAATAAGTTGATCGAAATTTAGTGTGATGGATACGGAATGAAATCGGGATGAATCTAAATGAAAATTAGTTGATCGAACTTACCTAACTTTCGGATGATAATGGAGGTCGAAAAGCTCAGTGATAATGGTGGATGGAAGCTCAGCGAGAAATGGCGTCAAAATCTGGGCTGAAGACGGGCTGAAGAGAGGGAAAGTGAATGGAGTAAATGCGACGGAGTAAACGAATGAGTATTTTGGGGAAATCAGTAGTTTGTTGGGTTATATAAAGGGACACGTGTCAACATCTGAGACATTTGTAGTTTTTTAATCCGATGGTTTAGAATGAGTCCAGCCGCTTCACCCTAAGAAGGGTGCCTCACATGATTCAATCTTTCTCTCTCTCTCTCTCTCTCTCTCTCTCTCTCTCTCTCTCTCTCTCTATATATATATATATATATATATATATATATATATATGTATATATATAATTATATATATATATATATATATATATATATGTATATATGTAGAAAGTTATAGTTCAACATACCCTTCTATCCTTATGAGTTTGATAAAGCATGTTCTTGGTAACAAGAAAACTATTAAAAATAGTGCAAGTTATGAAGTAGATATACCTAAAAATCTAGATCTGCTTAATAAATGGACTATTCCATAAATTGAGATTAATAAGATATATGAGCTAGGCTTTTTTGAAAGCTTAGGATTAAAACAAGTAGTAAAAACTACAGAAGAATCAGTTTCTTTAGATAATGAAGAAATGTTCTTACAATTACTAAATAATAAAGATTTAGAACCTTATAGAAAAAAAGAATATAGATTTATTCATATAGGGCTAGTTCAAATAGCTTTTAAGCCTTTAACGTTAGAAGGATTACCTGAAAGCTTTATAGCAGCTTTAAGAGATGGAAGAAATTTAGATTTTAAATCATCTATAATGGGAATAATAAAATCTAGTCTGGCACATGGACCAGTATATTTTGATGTTTATCCAAATTTGACAGTTTCCTTAACAGATAATAATATTCTGGATACTTTAACCTTAAATGTTAAAACCCATGGTTATCATTATGCTCCAGGTTCAGAAGTAATTTGTATCTGTTATAGAATATATAATAAACCATTGTATACAATGAATCCTCATTGTAAAATAGCTGATAAACAGTTAAATGAGACTATAATTATTGAGTCTAATTTCTCTAAATCAAATATAACTACAAGAAGAAAGATTAAATGGGAAGAAATAACTTTTCCGGAAAATTGGAAAATAGAAAGGGCTATGAAGCCAAGACCAATAATTGATACAAATCTATTAAATGTTTCACAAACAGGTGATGGATTTGTTAATTTGATTTTTGAGAATCAAGTACCTTTATTAAAGGATAAGTCTTCTAGATTTTCTAGATCTAACTCTGTAAGATCATTTATTTCCCCTCTAGAATATGAGATAGAAAGACCTATACCTTCTAGGGCCTCTACTTCTCAGATAAGAGACGAAGAAGATGAAAATCTTCAAGAAGTTAGGATAAATGAATTTAAAAAATATAATGATAATATCATAAGAGGTCATACTAATGAACCCCAATTCGAGACCTTGTCTCAAATGAGTTACAATTGTCTTAATGGAAGATAAAGGGGAAAAGATAGATTTTAGCTTTGGAAGCAAAGCTAGATGTATAATTAAAAATGAATTTAATTCACCTACGTGGGAAAAATTTAGAATTTGGTTTTTTAAGAATTTTAATAAAGACGAGCAAAGAAAACTCCAGGATGAGTTTTATGAGTATTGTTCTTCTCATAATAAAATTATATATTTTGGAATTTGGTTTTATTCTATGTTTATAAACCCCCATATTTCTGTATTGGAAAGAACATATGAATTACCTGATAACAAAACAATAAGGAGTATTTATCCCCCATTAGAACAATTTCATTATAGTACATGTGGGTTTACTGCAATATCAAAACTGTTTCAAGCTAAAGATGATGCATCTCCACTAAAAGCAACACAATTAAATGTGTTGATAGAACAAAATAATTATGCTAATCTAGTGTTAAATATTGTTGGGGAACATTTAAGTTCTTTGCATAAGAAAATTGATGGATTAACTTCCTTGCAACAGAAAGTCTATAGTATGGATGAATCTTTGCAGAATATGCAAAATAATATTAGCAACAATAGGATAATTTCAAAGCCAGGACCCTCAAGGGTAAATATTCAAAACCCTCCTGAAATTTCCAACTTTATTACAAAAACTCCTCTCAATTGGGAAAAAGCTTATAAGGAGCAGGAAGACTTGAGTAAACAAATTGAAACTAAACTTAAAGAAAAAATAGGAAATCTAACATTAAAAACTCTTAATGACAAGTTTGTTGAAAATCTTTCTGATAATGAAAATGATCATAAACAAGTTATAAAGGATGAATTAAATAGAATAGATAAAAGATGGGCAGATAAGCCTACTCAAAGATTATACTACTATAATAGACCTTCACCAATAGATGTTCTTCATGAGGAACAAGAATTTCACTTAAATAATAGCTATAGTGGCAAGTGTATTTATGAATGGAATATTGATGGATTTACAGATAAACAAATTTATAATCAAATCCACATAATTATGATGTATGGTACTATGTGTAAAATTGCTGGGAATAGCGATGTAACTGTTGCTAAAATGATTACAACAGGATTTACAGGCCAGCTAAAAGGTTGGTGGGATAATTGTCTTTCTAATGAGGCTAAAACATTAATTATGAATACAAAAATTGATATGTCAAATAATACGCAAAAAAGAAAATGCAGTTTATACTTTAGTAGTCAATATAGTTGAACATTTTACAGGAAGGTATTCTGATAATAATGAAAATATTAGAACCCTTTTACAAAATCTAAGATGTAAAACTCTTACTGATTTTAGATGGTATAAAGATACATTTCTAAGTAGAGTCATGGAACTCCCTGAAGCGTCTAGTGAACATTGGAAGTCAAAATTTATTGATGGCTTACCTCATTTATTTGCAGAAAGGGTTAGAAATAATCTCAGAAATGGATATACTTCTATTCCCTATGATAATTATACTTATGGTAGCCTGATTGGGACTTGCATCCAAGAAGGTTTAAATCTTTGTAACGAACTTAGATTAAATCAACAATTAAAAAGACAAAATCTTCTTGAGAAAAATCAATTAGGAGAATTTTGTAATCAGTTTGGTATGGATATACCATATCCTAAAAAGAAAAAATATAATAAACAGAATTTTCATGATAATCCTTTTTATAAAAGGAAAAGAAAAAAGCATCATTATTCGCAGGCAAAATTAGAAAAGAAAACTGAAAGGAAAGCTTTAAGAAAAACATATAAGAAATTTAGACCTAAGAAAGGGGAAAACCCAATTGTATGTTATAAATGTAATAAGATAGGTCACATAGCAAAAAATTGTTGGGTTAAGAAAAAGATTTCTACTCTTAATGTTGATGATAAAACTAAAGATGAGCTATATAAATATTTCTTACAGAAAATGAATCAAACAGCTCTCGTTCATCTTCTGATAATGAAGTAAAATTAATAGATGAAGACTCATATTTATCTGACTCTTCTGATATTACTAGTTCAGAATGTGAACCGTGTTCCCAAAATAAACCATGTATAAAAGATGAAAATGATCTTTACAATTTAATATCCCAATTTGAAGATAATCATATTAATGTGTTAGAATCTCATCACGGGGTTGAAGTTCTTCAAAAGATTAAAGATCCAGAAGCTAGATCAAAGATTCTCGATATTATGGGAGAAGAACCTAGTAGTTCTAATAATTCATTCTCTTTAAAACCCCAGGTTAATAATGAACCTTATACTATGAATGAGCTTTTTAAAATAATCAAGCATAAAAAATTAAGCTCTAAACCTACATCATTACAAGATGTTCTTAAAGAAATAGAGAATCTTAAAATAGAAATTAAAGATATTCGTGAAAAAACAAAAAGTCAAGATATAAGAATATCTAATCTTGAAATGTTACAAGTTTTTAATGAAGATAAAGAGTTAAGTGATAACTTAGAAAATAATATGGAAAGTTATAAAGATATAGAAAAAGTTGAGGAATCAGCAAAAATGGACCAAATAATTTCTGCAAAACCCAATTCAGAATTTTTGCAGACAATAGAATCTGTTATTCACCAGAAATGGTACATAAAAATTAATTTAAAAATAAAAAAATTATTTTACAAATAATTTAATTGCTCTTGTAGATAGTGGAGCTGATTTAAATGTTATTCAAGAAGGATTAATACCAACTAAATATTTTGAAAAAACTTCTCATACTCTTTCTCATGCGGGAGGAGATAAATTAAATATTGAATTTAAAATCCCTAAAGCCTATATATGTGTGGATAAAAAATGTATTCCTTCATCTTTTCTTTTAGTAAAAGATAAATTAACTACTCCAGTTATACTAGGAACTCCTTTTATTAATCAACTTTATCCCATAACTCATGTGGATAATGAGAAAATTATTTCTACTTATAAGGGAGACCCTATTATTTTTAGGTTTATTACAAAACCTATTACTAAGATTTTACATCAAGTATATGATCATTTAATAAACAAGGAAAAGCAATTAAATTTTCTAAAACAAGAAGTTACAATGTTAACTCTTGATGAAAAATTACAAAATCCTAAATTACAAAGTAAAATCACTTTTATAAATAATACTTTTGCCGCTACAATATGTGGAGATCATCCCTCTACATTTTGGGACAGGAAGAAGTATGTTGTAACTCTTCCTTATGAAGCAGACTTTGATGAGAAAAATATTCCGACTAAGCAATGTTGTCAGGATCGGGATTCTACTTTGAATCGATGGGGAGGGTGGGATCGAATCGGTAGAATCGGATCGTAGAATCGTAAGATTCTACAAATCCACCCAATATTAGTTTTTTATTTGGTAAAAATATATAATTGAAGATCAAAACACTTATTTATACCCAAAATATTGATAATTAATGAGTTTAGTATCATTCATAAACATGTTTCTACAAATGACATGAAACTTGGATTTTACGATGTCGTTATATAAAAAATTATTTTATTATGCTTACTATGGAGTCAGATCATAGGATCGTAAGTTCGTAAAATCGTATTATGATCCTACCTCTAGAAAATTTCAAATAAATAGGATCGTAAGATTCTACAAACATGATAGAATCGTAGGATCCGGGATCGGACAAGCATTTTTGGATCGTAAAATCGTAGAATCATAGGATCGAATCGGGATTCTGACAACAATGCGACTAAGGCAAGGCCCTGTCAAATGAATTCAGAATATTTAGCTTTATGTAAAAAAGAAATAGCTTCTTTATTAGACAAAAAATTAATCACTGCCTCTAAATCACCATGGTCATGTACGGCTTTTTATGTTAATAAGCATACAGAGCAAGAAAGAGGTGTCCCTAGACTTGTTATTAATTATAAACCTTTAAATAAGGTATTAAAATGGATTAGATATCCTATACCCAATAAAAAAGATTTATTAGACAGATTATATGACTCTGTTATATTTTCCAAATTTGATTTAAAATCTGGATATTGGCAAATACAAATACATCCAGATGATAGGTATAAAACAGCTTTTAATGTTCCATTTGGACAATATGAATGGAATGTCATGCCATTCGGCTTGAAAAATGCTCCTTCTGAATTTCAGAAGATTATGAATGAAATTTTTAATGATTATGTGGATTTTATTATTGTATATATTGATGACATATTAGTCTTTTCTAAAACTATTGAAATGCATTTTAAGCATTTAGATATCTTTCAAAAAATTATCATTAGAAATGGTTTAGTAATTTCCAAACCAAAAATGGTACTCTTTCAAACTAAGATAAGGTTTCTTGGCCATAATATAGAAAAAGGAAGTATAATTCCTATTAACAGAAGTATTGAATTTGGATCAAAGTTTCCAGATAAGATATTAGATAAAACTCAGTTACAAAGATTTCTAGGAAGCCTTAATTATATCTCTCCTTATTATAAAAATATTGCTGAGGATACAGCTATCTTATATGATAGATTAAAAAAGAATGCAACTCCTTGGACAGAGGATCGTACTAACGCTGTTAGAAAAATTAAAACTAAGGTTATCTCTTTACCTTGCTTATCTTTAGCTAACCCCCATTGGGAAAAAAATATAGAAACAGATGCCTCAGAAAAGGGGTATGGCGGTATATTAAAACAGATCGAACCAACTACTCAAAAAGAGTTACTAGTTCGATATTATTCAGGAAAATGGAATAAGGCTCAAAGTAGTTATGCTACTGTAGCCAAAGAGGTATTAGCTATTGTTAAATGTATTTTGAAATTTCAAGATGACTTATATAATAAACCCTTCATAGTAAAAACTGACTGCAAAGCAGCCAAATATATGTTTTCAAAAGATTTTAAGCATGATGTGTCAAAACAAATGTTTGCGAGATGGCAATCTCATTTGGCACCTTTTGATTTTCAGATTATTTATAAAAAGGGTGAAGATAATCACCTTCCTGATTTTCTAACCAGAGAGTATTTATGATTCACATTACATATCAGTATTATTTACAAAGAGTAAGACGTAATAGAATAATAAAATACCAATATCGCTATTTAAGGCTAAGATCTAGTTTTAGGCAATCTTTAAGGAAAAGGCTTTCAACCTATTATTTAGACTGTAAATATAGCACTTTGGAATTATATCGTTTGCAAAGTGATGAATATTTTATATACAATTAAAAATTGTCATATACTCTTAATTATGTCTGTTTCCTATCCTTGTGCAGAAATATTTCAGATGGAATTATCCTCTTATAGAGGAAGAGGAACCTCTTCTAGAGGTCGAGGACGAGGACGAGGACCTAATATCCTTGTTCAATATGGGAACCAAAGATTGGTTGCAATGGAAGCCAATAAATCAGAAATTGAAAAGAAACCGGATATACCCGGGAATTTATATTCGTACTCATCAGCAGTACAAGCCATTAGTAAAAAGGAGGATGATATGATTCTTAATGATAAGGAAGAAAGAGTTATACTCTTTCTCAATGAATCCGATAAAAAATGGGAAAATAATCCCTGGTATCTCCATAAAAGATATCTTGGTAAACTGGGTTATACCCAGGAAACATATAAGTACAGACTCTTCTATGAAGAGATTCTTAAAGCAAATGATTGCACTATTAAACACTTTTATACAACTGGTGAGAGTTATAAATTCTCCAAAATTATTATTGGGAAAATACATCCTATAAATGAATGAGGTATATCTCCACTTGAAGAAAAATCCATTACAATAAATAAGTTTATATGAAATATAATTATTGGGATTATATCCAAGCCTTTGATAAGGTATTATTATATGAAAATGAATCCCAAACCCATACATGGTTTATTAAAATTAATGTGGACAATATGGATGTCCCCTCTTGGTTTATTAAATGGTGGAATTTTTATGGTACCACCCTAGAAATTCTTCCAGAACTCTTTAAAGAGTATTTTGGAAAATGGCAAGGGCTTAAGCCTACTGGACAGGATTATATTCCTGAAGATTTAAGAATTTTTAATGGAATTTTCAATTCCGTGGATATGGGGAGCTGTTCCCACAACTGGTTATACCCAAGACTTATTTTGCCTTAAAAATAGGTCTTATTCAAAATTTTGGAAAACCATGATGGAGGTAAATGAAAATGGTGAGCTTAACTCCATCATCACTATTAATTTATTAAAGAGTAAGATAAACTCTTACTTAGAAGATAAAGAAAAGGCTGATAAACAGCAAAGAGGGAAAGAGATTGATGCTGTTGTCAATCTATGGGCTGGAGATTCCCTTGATATAGAAGAAATGAGTGAAGATGAGATTAAAGAGGTTTATCAAAAAGCCCTATTAAAGACTCTGAAGAAAAAGAGAGATGAAGAAGCTTCAACTTCAGATGTATCTATGGCTTCACTCCATAGCCAAACCTCATACAGCAACCTGATGCAAGATGCTCAGGACCCATATGAAGATATTTTGCTCTGTAAAGAAGATAAAAAAGCAGCCGAATGGATTGAGGGTAAAAAAGAAGGTAAAAAAGGTTAAAAGACATCTAGAAGGACAGGTGTCCAGGACAGATGTCCAATACTGTTTAAGATAAGTATTAAGTTTTATCTTTTATAAAGATAAAGTTACTTTTGTAAAAGCAGCAATAATACTGTCGGTTATGATGCAAGTGCTTACGCACTCTTATTTGTCTTTTGTTTTTCCCTCTGCCTATATAAGGAGGGCTTGTATCATAGTTGAAGGCATCGGTTTCTCTACCAAGCCTTCTCTCTAAAAAATTCTCCTTGTAAAAATTTTCCTAAATCAATAAATAAATAAATCTTCTGCTGAGCACAACCTTGTGACTGTAAGTATTTTCTTTTTATCTTTATTTTCTTTTTAAATTTTTGTTTACACTTTATAGGATGAGCCTAATAGGCTAAATCCTTTATGTTGAACTATGACTAGTTAAAGGATTAATTTTTATCCTTCCTGGTAATAATACTCTTGGTGATGATGATACTTGAAATAACGGTACTTTTCATACTCTTTTAAGATCTGGCTGATAGTTTAAACTCCTGTTAATTACTAATTACTGTAAACTCATGGGATCGTCCTGTTTGCCCGTGTTTGCCTGGGATTGGCGTTTTAGGGTGCTTGGAGTGGTCATTGAGTTTACCATAATTAGTAGTTTTCTGTTTAGTAAAAATAATACCTATCTGGCTGGATGAATAGTGTATGAACAGTAATAATACTGTCGGTTATAGTAATATATATATATATATATATATATATATATATATATATATATATATGATGTCGAAACAACCAGAGAAGGTGTTGGTGGAAAACGAATTCTACCAAGGCGACACATTCCACAACTCAGAAATCGGGCAGTCTCCCACCGGCCGTATCACTGATACGACGAACGGGACGCCGAAGGAACAAGATATGCCACTGCCCGCCAACCAGGTCACCATCATGGGACATGTGGTTGACGTGGCAAAACTGAAGCTACTCCTGGACCTCATTGGTAGTACGTCGGCTCACACTTGTCACACCGACAAGAGCGGCGGAACCCGTCCGGAGACCAGGGCCTGTAATGTAACTCCAAGAGACTTGAACGAGCACTTTGGAAGAAGCGGCCTGTCAAGACGCCGGGGGAGCCCAGAGCGCTAGTGGTAGACCTTAGTCCTTCCCGCACTCACGGGAGGACGGCGTCGCCACAGCGCCGACGAGGCACCCCCCAGAGGAGTGAAAGAAGTCCGACTCACCAGAGTCGGAGAAGAAGCCCGACTCACCAGAGTCGGAGAAGAAGCCCTTCCCGCCACGGGGAGAGGAGCCGGACTAGGGATGCGAGGAGCCGATCGCCGCGTGTCGTTCGACACGTGGTCATACAGACCCCTCGGCGCCTCGTCCTAGATACCCCGGTGCCGACTAAGCTGAAGTTGCCACCTATAGCATACAAAGGAGAAGGCGACCCAACCGACCACGTCGAGGCTTACGAGTCTCACATGTCAGTATGGGAGCAACCCGATGAGGTTTGGTGCCGAGTCTTCCCAACGACACTGCATGGGATGGCACAAAGTTGGTACAAAGGGCTACCCGACGGGTCGGTATATCTTTATTACGCCGACCTAAAGGACACGTTCCTAGCCCAAAGGTATTCCCGCAACAAGAGGAGGGTCGTGGAGACCTCGGACCTCCCGACTATCGACAGAAGGAGGCGAATCTCTCCGGGTTATGTGAAGAGGTTTGACGCCAAGGTTCAGCAGATTCGTGAGCTGAACAGTGAACTGGCAGCCTTCGCGCTGATGAAAGGCCTCCCGAGAGGAGACCTAAATAATGAGCTCATCAAGTGCGGCGGCCAGAGACTAGACTCCGCCAGGAAAATGGCCGATCAAGCCATTAAGGTGGAGGACTACCACAAAACCTGGGTAGGCCCCAGCGAGGCCGAGCACTCAGAAAGAAAAAGCCGCCGGGAGGACAACCCGGATGAAAGACGCCGTGACAATAATGGGTCACGGTCTGACAGGTCCACCAGAAAACAGAACTCGGCGGACGCCGGGGGGAGTTCGGGAACGAACCGCCAGAAGCGGTACAATGATCACACCCCCCTGGCCGTGTCTGCCGCCGAGGTTTTCGCCCTGAGCAAGAACGAGGGTCAGAAGTGGGAGAGGCCTCCCAGGCCGAGGAGTGACGGTGACACGAGCCAGTACTGTGAGTACCACGGCCACACCGGTCACCTTACTGACAACTGCCGGCATCTGAAGAATGCCATCGAGGAACTGATCCGGAAGGGGAGCCTCGGCAAGTATGTTGCCAAAGGCCAAAAGACTGATGCCGGCGGTTCAGATAAGAAATCCGTCTTCGAACGGATAGGAGTAATCCATGTTGTCATCGGGGGCAACGAGAACGGTGGGTCCGCTCATGGGCACAAACGGCACCTGAACGAGCTGTATCAGGCCATCAACTTTGTGCCCAACACAACGACTCCCGCTTCCAGCATCCCCGATATAACTATTGGGAAGAAGGACTACGAGGGAGTCATCGACCCTCACAGCGACCCACTCGTAGTCCACTTGGACATAGCCAACCACCTGGTGAAGAGGTGCCTGATTGACACAGGCGCCTACACAAACATTATGTACAGCGAGTGCTTTATCAACCTCGGTCTGAAGGTTGAAGACTTGAGCCCCTGCACCAATCCGTTGTACAGCTTTTCTGGGGCCGGCCTGGTGCCCCTGGGGTTGATCAGACTGCCGGTGAGGTTCGGCGAGGGGAATGCGGCGAAGAATGTCTTATCTGAGTTCGTAGTCATTGACGGCTCGTCCGCCTACAACGTCCTCATAGGCCGCGTCACTCTGAGCGAGGCTGATGCAGTAATGTCAATCCGGGCCCTGACACTGATGTATGTCTCGGACCGGGGGGAAGCGCATAAGCTCGTCTCCAAGGACGAGAAGGACGAGGTGGTCAACACCCAGATATCCGCCAGAGGGTGCAACATGCAATCCCTCAAAGTGGCAAGAAGTCAGGGAAAAGCCCATCCTTGCAGCAGGAGGGCGACCCGATGAATACCGACTTCGGCATGGTTGAAGAAACCCCGACCGACCAAGAAGAGCCGCATCCCGGCGTATGGGAAATAACTACTGACGGGTCCCCCACGGCGAACAGCTCAGGAGCTGCCATTCTTATCACCAGCCCAAACGGGGACGTGTTTGAGCACGCCTTGAAACTTACCCTCTCGACCTCAAACAACGAATCCGAATACGAGGCGGTGATAAATGGAGTCAAGTTGGCTAGGGTTGCCGGGGCGGAGCACGTCGTGGTGAAAACATGCTCACTATTGGTGGCCAACCAAATCAGTGGAGAGTATGAGGCTCGAGATGACGGGATGGTAAGATACCTGGAAAGGGTGAAAGCCGACACCGCCAAATTGAAGTCCTTCCAGATACAGTACATTCCCCCGTCCGACGATCCCTCAAGACACATCGGCTGACAGACATGGAGGGTGCACCTTTGATGAGCCAATAGGGCACTGACAATCTCGGAAAATTTTGTATAAGCGGCGGAGGTGCCCAAGACAACTGTGGGCACCCCGACCCACGTTTTTATCTAATGAAGAATCGCCCAAGTTTTCCATCAAAGTGTTCATTTTCCCCCATAGTCACCATCAAGAAGCAAAGGCGTCGCATCACCCCAAGAAGTAGACGCTACTAGCCACCCCAAGAGGTAGACGCCGCAGCAGTCACTCCAAGAGGTAGACGCCACGGCAGTCACCATCAAGAAGCAGGCGTCGTCGCAGTCACCCCAAGAAGTAGACGCTACGGCAGTCACCCCAAGAGATAGACGCCGCAGCAGTCACTCCAAGAGGTAGACGTCACGGCAGTCACCATCAAGAAGCAGGCGCCGTCGCAGTCACCCCAAGAAGTAGACGCTACGGCAGTCACCCCAAGAGGTAGATGCCGCAGCAGTCACACCAAGAGGTAGACGCCACGGCAGTCACCATCAAGAAATAGGCGCCGTCGCAGATCACCCCAAGAAGTAGACGCTACGGCGAATCACCCCAAGAGGTAGACGCCGCAGCAGCACTCCAAGAGGTAGACGCCACGGCGAGCCACCATCAAGAAGGTGCGCCGTCGCAGTCACCCCAAGAAGTAGACGCTACGGCAGTCACCCCAAGAGGTAGATGCCGCAGCAGTCACTCCAAGAGGTAGACGCCACGGCAGTCACCATCAAGAAGCAGGCGCCGTCGCAGTCACCCCAAGAAGTAGACGCTACGGCAGTCACCCCAAGAGGTAGACGCCGCAGCGAGCACTCCAAGAGGTAGACGCCACGGCAATCACCATCAAGAAATAGGCGCCGTCGCAGTCACCCCAAGAAGTAGACGCTACGGCATCACCCCAAGAGGTAGACGCCGCAAGAGTCACTCCAAGAGGTAGACGCCACTAGCCACTATAAGGAAGCGATTTCATGACAGGTCACTACCAAATAGCGGTTGATACTCGCGAAAGCGATCAGCACGCCCTAAGAACGCCAAACACAGTTGAGATACGCATTCTAACTGCCTCGGTCAGGCCGAGGTAGAAGCAAAAGAAGCGCTCAATTAATGACGTGAGAAGACAACTCAGGCGAAGACAAGAAAAGACCTCGGCCAAGCCGGAGGCAGAATAAGCAAACTCTTACTAAAAATGATCAGGTTACAAAGTGAGGAAAATACAGACGACGGCCGTCCCCATAAGGATAAGCCAAAACACAACCTACCAAAGTTGTACAAAATACAAAGAAAAGAAAGGCAAAAGGTTACAGACATATCATTTAAGCGCCAAAAGATGGCAGGGAGGAAAGGGCCTAATAATTGGCCCCCGAACAGCTAAAGCTATCCGAGACGCCGGATGAGCCTGGTGATGACCGCCCGTCTCCCTATGCCTGTTCTTTGCTTGCCATCGCCAGCGGCGTTAGCGAGATCGTCCTTAATGGGCGACCCAGAAGCTGTCTCAGCAGTCTCAGCTTCCTCAGCAGCCACAGCCTCAGCAGCCTCAGCTGCCTTCATCCTCTCGGCTTCCTCCTTGGCCGCCTTAGCCTCCTCAGCAAGGGTCGCCATCTCCGCGGCCGCCTCTTCCTCCTTCTTCACCCTTACCTCCTCCTTGGCCTTCTCCTTCGCGGCTTCCTCCTTAGCTTCGAGCTTGTCATCAAACAGCTCGTCAAATTTGTCCCACGGAAAGGAGCCATCAAGAGGGAAGAGCTCCCCAATCACTTCCCCGGCGCTTCTTCGGCCAGTCCCGTGTTGGGCGCACATGTTAGGGAGAAGAACGGTTTGGAGTGACTCAATGTCCTCCTCCCTTTAGGCAATGATAGCATCCTTGTTCCGGACCACCTTCCCCTGGGCCTGGAACAAGCCCCTAAATTCGTTCCTCTGCGTAAGGTAAAGGTCGGCGTGCTTCTGAACGAGGTCATGCATCTCCCGCATCTTAGCAGCTTCAGCCGCCGCAGCCTCGGCCTTGGCTCTCTCAGCGAGGACTTCCTTTTCAGCGTCCTCCCTGAGTTTTCTCTCGGACGGACGCCTTCTTCACCTCGGCCTTGGCCCTCTTAGCCTCCTTGTTCGCCGCGTCGAGTTCCGGCCTTAGCCGCTCGAGCGTGGGCGACTTGACCATGGTCTTCTCTTGCTCCATAATGTGGGAGCCGGCTAGCTGAGTCCATTTCGCCAGCCTCTTGCCTATTCTCATCCCCTCTGCCACAAGCTCGGTGGGGGAAACCTTCTGAAGTAGGGGATCGACGGTGACGTTTCTATCACCCGCTTTCTCAGGCTGCTTCTCCAATTGCCGCACAGTGAAAACGGCGGCTGCCGACGGTTGATCTACAAAAAGTCAATTAAAACATCCGTGTCAGTATACATGGACATATCGGAGAGCCTGTCATCAGGAACGCCTAATTAACCGGCTAAGTCTGAGCCACAGGATATATCTGTACCATGCTTGGCCTTCTTGCTCGGAGGACGCATCTCCTCGCCGCGCGATTGCGCGATTCGCATGCAAAGGCGCAAAGCATCGGCGCAGGGTGGGCTCTTTCCTTTTACGGACGAGGGGAGACCCCTCCGCATCGGAGTCCTCCCCATTGGTAATATCAACGATCACCACCGTCTCCTTCTGGATTGAAAGGAGGGGAGGTGGAACCGATGTCGACGCTGTCGCCGCCGAAGACTTTGTTTTCCGCGTTCGGCGCGGCATGTTACTAGCAACCTTCGCCTGGGCTGCCTCCACATTCAGGCCTTTCAGCCGCTGATCCATGAGATCATTCGGCGGCGTTCTGCGATCACGGGCTAGGGCCTTAGGATGCAAAACAGCAACGGTCTTATCCTTGTGCAGCCCCATTCTCTTAAGAATGTCCTCAGATAGGTCCGAGCCAAAATGATCTGCAAAAGAAACAAAGCAAGAGTTAAGCAAGGAACCAAAGTTCAAAATGAAAAAACATTGAGAGCAGAGATGGGCCTCACACCGACCCTACTCACCCTGTGCTAGGGCCGGTATGAGGCCGACATGGGCAGACTCATCCCGAAGAATGATCTGCGTTGGGGGAATCCATCTTTTCGGCACCCCACTCTTGTCCGCCTCAAAAAGCCTCATCGCCAGCTTCTCATCCTCAGTAAGAGGGACCTTGCTGGCGTCCATCTTAAACTTTTTCCGGGTGACCCATCTGTCATGCTCCGCCTTAGTCTCGCACCGCAAATTAACTTGGTGCTGGAAGGACCGGGGCAGCGGATAGTCATCCGGCACCTCAATGTACACCCACCGATCTTTCCAGTCTTTGCAAGAAGACACTTATCAACAGACGTAACCCGCTCCATTTGCCTGTTGTACCATCCGACGCGACCAGAAAATGACGGCCGAAGGTGGTGAAGCCGACGGAATAAATTAACCGTTGGGACCTCCCCCTTAAAGAGACAGAGCCAGACAAAGCCGACTATGGTCCTAATAGCCAACGGGTGCAGCTGGGCCACAGCGACGTTCATGGCCCTAATGATGGCCATAACGTAATCATTCAGCGGAAACCGGAGCTCGTACTCCAGGTGCCGGATATATACGCCGGTGCAACCCGGTGGAGGGCAACAGATGGCCTGACCCCCCTCAGGGATAACAATTTTGTATCACCTGCCAAAGTAGAAATGGCCCTCGAAAAATGTCTCGCCGGAACAACGGGCGAACTTATGGGTCCAAGTACGGTCAGGGCCGACCTTACAGGGGTCGCCGTGATCCATGACATACTGCCTCCCCTCATTAGGGCGAGCCCTTTCAGCATCATCGTCATCATCATCAACATCGTCATCGTCCTCCCAATCCTCCAAAACCTTTGGGTCAACTTCGGGAGAAGGAGACCTAGGGCCCCCGGACCTTATCGGGACGGCGTCTAGCATCTCCTCCTCGTCAAGACGCGGCGGGGAACCCCCCGGCGCAGGTTTCCTAGGTCCGGCATCGGCAGAAGACATGTTTACAACAAAACTTACAAGTTAAAAAGAGAAAATTTGTTTGTTTACCTTGAGGAAAAATGCTACGCCGGAGTAATGATTATGAAAGCTAGAGAGAAGTTTCGTCAAAGAGGGCTAGAAAAAAGAAAATTTTTGAGGAAATGAAATTGGTGGCCAATTTCAGGGACTAACTGCCCTATTTATAGGGAAAAGCCCATGAAGAAGAGCCAATCAGGGCACAGCCCATGAAACGTCAGCCAATCAGCAAACACACACGTGTCAGGCATGCAGCCACGGAATGTCAATCGTTGCAACAGTTGAACGTCAATCAATGCAACAGTGACCAAGCGTCTTCAACACGCCCCTTCAAATCTCTCTGCCTGTTCATCTTCCTCAACAAATTCCTAAGTATCCGTTTCTCCGCCGGCCACATGATCAACCAAGCAAGAAAGCGCCGGCCAGGGGGCATTCAGAAACAACCGGCACTCTCCACCCTGGTCTCAGCCAGCGTCATTGCCTTTTTCCACATCGGATGTCCATTACACATCCATGTGGAGGGGGGATATGGTACGGTCTAAGCAGAGCCATGCCGGGGAAGAAGAAGCCGGGGAAGAAATTTTCACTTGCGTAGAATATACGCTCAACATACATCGGAGCCCATACCACGACATAGACTACGCTGGGGGCAAATTGATGGGGCATATTTCGCACCCGTGACCGATCGAAAGATATTGAGCAAGGTCAAAGATGTCCACAGCAAGTCAACGGCTTAGACAGCCTAACCGACGCCACCTGTCAGCCTGCCCCTTGTGCCTCGGCGGGGACAACTAGCCAGCCGAGGCACACATCCGCGAACTCATATCCAAGACCCCTCGGCGGTGAGTCAACAGGGCCCGCCGGCCTGCCATGGGTCCCTCGGCCGAGGGGTAGATCAGTCTTTCCACCTGCTAGCCACTTGGCCACTTGGCCACTACGTGACAAAAGGTGAAAGTCTATAAATACTCCTCAACTCTCATTGAGAAGGAGATCCACAATTTAACCTAGGAATCACTATTCATCTGGTAATATCTTCCTTATCTCTCTACAATACGTACTTCGCCAAGTAACCACAACTTACATCTCTAAGTTACTGACTTGAGCGTCGGAGAGAGTTCGCTCGGTCCAAAGCCGAGCCCTCAGTTTGCTCATTGTTTCAGGAGACCGCAAGGAGGATCCAACCAAAGACGTCATTCTACAAGCACGGGTGGTAACAAATAACTGCTCTGGAATTATACCCGGAACAATATATATATATGTATGTATGTATATATATATATATATATAGAAGAAGGATCAAGTGAGTCCACCAAAATTCATTGAGTCCATAAGTCCTCTTTAGGACCCTTAAAAAGATAGGATGGAGGGTTGAGATTGAAGGACAAAAAGGAAGGATTAGTCCAAAAATTAGGGGATTAATGCTAATAAAATACTTTCCCTCACTACCTTCACTAATCAACTACTAATTTTACTATATATCATTTATTTTTAACTCACTTCTCTCTCATCTTTCACAATTATCATTCCTCTCATCTCTCTAAAAATTAAAACAACTCAATTCCTCTCAAAAATCCAACAAAAATCAAAAACCAAATAATTCAAAAAAATCAAAAAAAACTTTCCCCCTCATTCTCTCATTATCCTCGTCAGTCATACACCATCCGCCACCACCACGACGCACCACCCACCACTCACACACCCGCCACCACCCACCACTCACACACCCGCCACCGACACCGCCACTCACATCCACGCCCACCACCCTCGCCACCTCCCTCCACCAAACCGACCTCACCACAACCACCTCACTACAACCACCACTGCCTCACGACCACCCCACCACAACCACCTAACGACAATCACCTCACGACAACCACTACTACCTCACGACCACCACACGACAACCACCACTACCTCACCACCACCCCACGACGACAACAACAACCACTTTCATATCCGAGCTCCACACCTCCACCAGCCCAACCACCTCCCTTCCTTTCACCAACCGACCACCCCTACCCACCATTCTCGCAAATCACAACCCGACACCACCATATCTATTCTTTTTTGCAGATCTGGGCCGCACTCACCACGCCACACTCACCACGCACCACCACGCCACACTCACCAATCACCACCACGCCGCAGACTGCCACTTCTCTCCTTCTCATCTCTTTTTTTTTATGTGCGCAGATTTATCCATTATCTTTGTTTCCAAGATAATTGTTTAGTGTGCAGAGTGTAGATCTGGGCTTTTGTGTCTCAAGTTTTAGTGTTTGTGTTTGTTTTGAGCATTATCTTTGTTTCCTGTCTTTTTTTATTTATATTTCGTTTTTTGTATTTTTTTTTTTTATAATTGTTGTTTGTTGTTTTTATTTTTTCACTAATCTCGTACTTCTCCACATTTACACGCATACTTCTCCACATTTACACTCATATTTCTTTACGTTTACACTCATAATTCTTTACATTTACACTCATAATTCTTTACATTTACACTTGTATTACCTCACATTTACACTCATATTTCTTTAAATTTACACTTGTATTTTCTCACATTTACACTCATATTTCTTTTTGTTTCTTTACACTTGTATTTTTTTTACAGTTACAATCGTTTTTCTTTAAATTTACACTTTTTTTTCAGATCTATGCACTGGTTTCTATACATTTACACATTTACAAATCATATTATAATAATTTTTATTCTTAGATCTAATAAATATATTTATTATACTCATATTTCTTTACATTTACACTCGTATTTCTTTACATTTACACTTATATTTCTTTACATTTACACGCATTTTTCAGATTTACACTCATATTTCTTTACAATTACACTCGTATTTCTTTACATTTACACTCATAATTTTACATTTACACTCATATTTCTTTACATTTACACTCATATATTTGTACATTTACACTTGTTAAATTTATATAGATTTGCACTAATATATTTGTGTGGATATGAGTTGGTGGTGGAGGACGACGGTGGTGGTGTTTGTTGGTAGTCGGACTAAAGTTTTACTCGTAAAGGACCAAAGTTACACTTATAAAAGACCAAAGTCACACTCAAAGGACCAAATTTACACTCTTAAACCTTCAAATTTACACTTAAAATACTACATTTACACTCGGAAAACATCACATTTACACTTGTAAAATGTTAAAATTATATAAATTCAAAATTTCCGTCACAAAAAATCAAATTTACACTCTTAAAATGTTACATTTACACTCGTAAAACATCACATTTACACTTGTAAAATGTTAAAATTATATAAATTCAAAATTTCCGTCACAAAAAATCAAATTTACACTCTTAAAATGTTACATTTACACTCGTAAAACATCACATTTACACTTGTAAAATGTTAAAATTATATAAATTCAAAATTTCCGTCACAAAAAATCAAATTTACACTCTTAAAATGTTACATTTACACTCGTAAAACATCACATTTACACTTGTAAAATGTTAAAATTATATAAATTCAAAATTTCCGTCACAAAAAATCAAATTTACACTCTTAAAATGTTACATTTACACTCGTAAAACATCACATTTACACTTGTAAAATGTTAAAATTATATAAATTCAAAATTTCCGTCACAAAAAAAAAAAACAAATTTACACTCTTAAAATGTTACATTTACACTCGTAAAACATCACATTTACACTTGTAAAATGTTAAAATTATATAAATTCAAAATTTCCGTCACATTTACACTTGTAAAACTCATACAACATTACATTTACACTTCTGAAATCTAAAACTCAAAACTGATTAATTAGGGGTTAGAGAGAGAAAGAAAAATTAATTAGTGTATAGAAATTTGATTAGTGGTAATTTTTTTTTGGTAATTTTCAATCTCAACCACCCATCTCAATCCAACCATCCACATTTTTTTCCTTTTCTTTTTAATGTCCTTTAATCAAATTCATCTCAACCATCCATTGGGTCCATCCAATGGCCCTTAGAGAGACTTATGGACTCATTAGAACTCCTATATATATATATATGTATATATAGTTAGGTTCTTGTAAGTTTTGCCTTTTATGGTGAGTTTGTGCTTTGAAATCTCAGCCACTAGATATATTATAGATGAATGACCAAGATTTAATCTTACATGTCATATAAAATCACTGACATTTACTTATTTTCTCTTTTTTCCAGTGTTACTCTTTTTTTTTTTACTTTAATTTTTTTTATCTCCTTTTTTTTACCTCGTGTTATTATCCTGTTATTGTGCTTTTGTTTTACGACTTTTGATTTTTTTCTCTTATGTTTTTCTCTAATTTTCTCATTATGTTCCATTTTTTTTCTTTTTCTTGTTGTACCAGATTTTTTTTTACTTTAATTTTTTTCCCTCTTTTTTTTACCTCGTGTTATTATGCTGTTATTGTGCTTTTTTTTTTTTACTTTGATTTTTTTTACGACTTTGATTTTTTTTTTCTTTTTTTTTACCACGTGTTATTGTGATGTTATTCTACTGTTATTGTTATTCTTGTGTTATTGTGATGTTATTCCGGTATCACTTTGATTTTTTTTACTACTTTAATTTTTTTACTTTTTTCTGCCACATGTTATTGTGCTGTCATTCTGGTGTTATTGTGATGTTATTCCGGTGTCACTTTGATTTTTTTACTACTTTTGATTTTTTTACTTTTTTGTACCGCATGTTATTGTGCTGTTATTCTGGTGTTATTGTGATGTTATTCCGGTGTCACTTGGATTTTTTTACTACTTTAATTTTTTTACCCTTTCTTTTACCACATGTTATCGTGCTGTTATTCTGGTGTTATTGTTATTCTGGTGTTATTGTGATGTTATTCCGGTGTCACTTAGATTTTTTTACTACTTTAATTTTTTTACCCTTTCTTTTACCACGTGTTATTGTGCTGTTATTCTGGTGTTATTGTTATTCTGGTGTTATTGTGATGTTATTCCGGTGTCACTTTGATTTTTTTTACTACTTTTGATTTTTTTTACTTTTTTCTACCACATGTTATTGTGCTGTTATTCTGGTGTTATTGTGATGTTATTCCGGTGTCACTTAGATTTTTTTACTACTTTGATTTTTTTACCCTTTCTTTTACCACATGTTATTGTGCTGTTATTTTGGTGTTATTGTTAATCTGGTGTTATTGTGATGTTAATCCGACCGTACAACATTGCTCGCCATCAAAGCCAAAATAACTCATGATCCTCTCGATGTTACCAGCTCATGGAATGACACACTTTCAAAAGCACAATTAACCGTAACAGTACACTTCATTCAATCAAGCAACAAAAACTTAATAAACGATAAGATTTTTACCAAACTATTACTCGTATTCGTATAAACAAAAGACATAAAATTGAAGTGAAATCAAAAGACAACCCAAAACTGAGGTGCATCAGAATCTTGAGCCGTAATAACTTCCCAATGACACGGTTCGAGCTCCTCATAAACGGGGAAGTACCCGACAATAGTACCCCAATCAGAAGCAGACCCGAATTCGAAAACAGTGACCATGAAGGCGAGTCCTTCGCTACAATTTTTGACATTTTCTGGCGATTTTATTTTCCGACGACCGATGTTCGGATGAAAACCATTACATTACACACAAATTCAAGAGCTTTCATCAATAATATAGTTCGAATGAAGCTCAATTATAATTTTTATCTTCCCTTTTTCTTATTTGTCCGAAACTCATTGCCCATAGATAAAGAAAAACCGTTTCAACGCAGCTACGAAAATTGAAACTTAAAAACAGATTTCCAAAGTTGAATACAATAATTACCAGTTACCAATTACCAATCCCTCGAATCAACACAAAATGAGCAGCGATTCGACAAACACGAGTTCAGGCCATCGTTCAGCTACCAGCACCAACCTGCCGATGTGAACCCCTGCGATTATACAAAAGAATAAACACATAACTAGCAGCGGAAAATACGTAAATTTTTAAAACTTCGAGGCATGACCGCGGAGTTCACTGAAAACATTTGAAAACTATTTAACCTATTTTCTATTTTTACAAAATAAATATATACTACGAATAAAAATATACGAGGGATCTCGGATCCCTCCAAATTTCCAAAAATGCAATAACGAACGATAATTAAAAAAATATATCTATCGTTGCCTTGACAACGCTCGTTAGCCACTCTTCTTGTAACCCCCAGCATATAACACCCGACCTATCACCTGACATTCATAAAATGAATGCAACAGTCAGTGGGGAGTAGCTGAAGTGTCCTCCTAGCCATATTAGGATGTAAGTACAACACAAAATATATCCGTTTATCAATCATACAAGATAGGAAATATAAATAAATCATGTGATAACGGAATGAAAACAACCACAACATATCCCACTTTACTACGACCAAAAACGATATCGTAGAAAATGAAGCACGGTAAAAACCCACAACCAAAGACGACACATTGGACCGGTCCCAATGTACTAATGCCAATCAACCATTAAAGAAACACAACCACGATCTCCCAGTAAGGCCACGATCATATACGTCCTTAGCTTAAGCCGATATTGAACCCCTGGAGGTTTGCCACCGACTCTCGAGATCAGAACAAATACCCGATTCAACGATTGTGATGCAACCCGCAAACCCAAGACCCGATGCCTGGCACCTAACCGTACCAGGGTCGAGTAACCTCGTACCCAGTACCCAGCACATAACCGTACCAAGGTCCGAATAGGAGACGATCGTGATAAGACCCGATACCTGGCACCTAACCGTACCAGGGTCAAGTAACCTTGTACCCAGCACTCAGCACATAACCGTACCGAGATCCGAATACGAGATCAAGACAAATGGGTTGATTAGCACTAGAACGACACACAAAGACCCAATTTACTTCCATAACAAACATGGATTAATCATACAATCCAAGGGCGGAAACATGTACATAATACAGGAATGGGAACAACAAGCATAAATATAAAAATATCTCCCTGTATTGGCCGAACAATCCATTTTGCATTCCGTATCTGTTCCAACATAATTAAAGTACATATACAACCTATAATGCTTACCGTCTCACCTGCAACAAAATACAAATATAGCAAGGCAAGTCCACACAACAATATATCACTCCCATTTACCAAAATTGATAAGTAAATGCATCCAAAACTATCTCTACGTGTCAGTATACACCGTCTTAAATATACAACACACTAACTATCATTCCAAATGATCCCTACGGATCAGTATACACCGTCTCAATCATCTCTACATATCAGTATACACCTTCTCAACTATACAACGGGCTAATTAGCAGCCAAAATGATCCCTATATATTAGTATACACCGTCTCAACTATACAACAGACTAACCAACATTCAAAATACACATATTTAACAAGTAATATTGAGTAACTTGTCATCGTTACCTTTTTTCGATCGAACTAGTCCTTCATAACTAACAAATCTTATACAAGACCGTCTATCTCAGCATCTACAACCGTCTTATAATAAATAAAGCTGAAAGTATAAATTGGGTTTGTAAAAATACATGACGAAAATGAATTTTACTTACAATGGATTGACAGGAATGATAAGAGCAGCACTATGGAACGAAAATCATTGATAACGGATGACAAACGGAGTAGCAGAATCAATTTAAAATTTAAAAATTTGAAACAGAACAAAAAGGAAGAAAAAGGAAGGGAGAAGAAGGTGATGCGTGGGAAAATGAGGGAGCAGCTAGCTAGCTATTTATTATACGTACGTTTCTTCATCGTTAAGAAATTTCGCTAGTTTTTAAAACCGTCTCGAGTTAAAATAAACCGATTTAAGTAAAAGTTTGAGAAATAAACGGAATCAATCATTAATATATTTAATGAGTGAAAATAAAAATAAACTCAGTTTGTTAACGGCAGTAATACGAAATCGGATCGAATTGGAATTCTTAGTGATTTTTACTAAATTAGCGGAATTTAACGAAATTGGCTAATTTAGCGGAACAAACTCAAAATAGCTAACTAGACGATTCTTCTCAAGTCTGTCTTGAGCCCACTTAGCTCGACTTTCATAAAGGACTCGTAAAAGGAACATAATTTATTAACGATTATTAAAATTTAACGTAATGAATTATAATGAAATTAATTAATTAGCTGAGAAAATAAATATATAAATCGTTAACCAACGTAAATAAATACAAAGTAGCAATTAAAATAATTTCATCCAACTTAATAAAATACGGGGTGTTACAGCCGAAGTCCATGGCAGCAGCGTGCCTTGCATCTCGCAGCATCTCAGTCATCACCATTAACCACCATGCCTCTGTCTTCTCTCACCTCACCATTAAGCAACCACTACTCATGTCAATCAGCAGAAAACCCGACTCCATCGTCACCATGGTCGAACCAATTCACACAACCAATTCACTCACACATCGACAACAACCTACCAAGGCTCCATTCGACCATCTTCTCCCACCAGATTCAGACTACCAACTTTCCGAAGCTCCAACACCCACACACCTTTGTCGATTATCACCTATTCAGCCACCACAACTCGAGTATTGTCGCCACCGCTGAGTTCACACCAATTCGAGCTGGCTCTGTTTTGCCTCAACACCAATCGGTCACCAGCACTATATCTCCACCATCAATAATCACGGTTTGCTGAATTGGGTCGTGTTCTTTGTTCGATTGACTTGGATCCCACATACTAATTAGCAGTTTGATGACTTTCCACAGAATTGATGAATCTGATGCAGTTTTAATGAATTTGATAAGAAATCACGATAATAAAGTGTAATTTTCTAGGCTTTCTATGGATTTTTGGGCTGAGAGTGATTTGATAAAAAATCACGATGAATCTGATGCAGTTTCTAGAAAGAGATGTATCTTATTTTAATGGGCTAAGATTTATTTGGCATTGTTTCGTTTATCGCACGAGTTTTTTTGTTAAATCAATTGTATTAGGAGACTAAATCTCAGCCCTTTAATTCTTTTTATTTAATGGTCTAGATTTTAAAGCACAAACGCACCATAAGAACCAAACTCACGAGATCCCGCATTTCTCTCTCTCTCTCTCTCTCTCTCTCTCTCTCTCTCTCTCTCTCTCTCTCTCTCTCTCTCTCTCTCTCTCTCTCTCTCTCTCTCTCTCTCTCTCTCTCTATTATATAATTTTCCAGAAAATTAGGGACCTTAACCTAGATTTGGAGAGATTTAAGAGAGAGAGAAAGAGAAGAACTAATCATCCTTGTAATTTGTGATAATTCCTTATCAATTTACAAAGTTTGAAGCATTATTCCACCAAGTTTTCTTCTTTGTTTCTCCATTGATCTTGCAATTCCTCATAGTTGGTATTTTACAATTTCTTCCACTTCCTTTTTATTCAATTGTTTACATTTACTCTTCTCTAGTTTAGAAATTGGTAGTTTGTGTTTGAATTCCTTTCATTTGTTGTTAGGATAGAATTTTCTCTCTCTTGTTCATCTTTTTCATGATTGTTTGGTGTTATTGCTATAGTAAAGTTAGAACCTTTGATTAGTAGTGATAATGTTTGTTCTTTTTACATTCTCCTACCCAAATCTTAGTTTAATTAGTTGATAATCTCCTTTTACACAATTTATTACATGTTTAGTAGTAGAAATTAATTTTACATCATGTCTATGGTTAAAGTATCCATCTTTTTCAATTATGTTGCCTTAGTAACTATGATTAGTGAGTAGTCCTTTAACTAGGACTCGATTTAACCCCCAACATGAGTAGTTTATTTAATTGATTCCCATAAAATAGTTGTTGGGGAGGATTAGTAAGGGTAGGCTAGAGGATTGTTTTGATGATTGGGTCAATTGTGGGTAATGTTAGTTTGTGACCCTTGTCCACCAACGAGAGTTGGTTAGGTCGGGAACGGAGTATCCAAGAATTGGACCTATTGCTAACCTAGGTTGAGACCGAAAGGGAGAACCAAGGGAGGGCACCTCTAGACTAGTGTTTGAATTCGACCTTCGAGAGAAGGAGTTGGATGACCCGAAAAATGATGAGAGCTTAATGGACTTAGGAGATGCTAGGATACCTTAGAGAAGTGCACGTTTCTAAGGTAGTCGGGCCTCTACCTTAGGATTCCGACCTCCGAGACCGAACGGGAGGGGGTTGGGAGAACTAGTGTTCTAATGCGAACCCGAGAGGGGGGTATTAGGCGAATTAGAGCTATCTCCTCCTTATGTATCATCCCAATAGCTAGTAAAAAGGGAATCATAATAGTAAACTCGAATTGTTGGTGGGGAAATCGGGTCCTATGCATTTTCTATCATCGAATCACAACTTTTAATTTCACTTACTCTTTTTCCTTTATTAGTTCAATTGCATTTTATCTTAATTAGTTTAGTTGACTAGTTTAAAATCACAACTCATTTATCGTCGACTTAGCTAAACCGTTGAATTATAAACTATTAGTACTCTACTTGCTCCTCATGGATTCAAACCTCAAGTGCTATAACACACCGTGCGCTTGCGGCTCTCTAAAACTCTATCAATTGAGTAAATGATATTTATGTTAATGACTTGACAAATTATTGCCAAAAAATCAATCAAAAAGGCGGATTAGAATTTTCTGGGTATTTTATGATGTTTTCATTAAATTTAGGGGTACCACCGATATCTTTAATAAGCGAGGAGTAGCACGTAGAATTATAAGGGTATCGTATAGAAAAACCCTTAACTTTTTTATGTATGAATATTTTTAAAGGGTAATTTGATTATTTACAGAATCTATTGTTCACTTGTCATTCAATAACAATATAAAAAATGCTCTTCTTTCTCTTCTCGGTCTTGTGTCAAAATCAAAGATAAACAAATACTCCCTTCGTCTCGGTCATTTGTTTACCATTTCTATTTTAGGGTGTCTCATTCATTTGTTTACCTTTCTATATTAGGTATGTCTCTCTAATGAGTTATTTGATCATCTAATTTCATTATTGCTCACTTGATATGTACTGTACAAGTTAGGAATGATATTTTCACCTAAATACAAGGAATCATATCTACATAATACCTAATTAGTCACCACTAATTAAGGAATACAATAATACAAAGGTTGACTAAATATATTACATATATTTTAACAGTTCTCTCGTTATTTCTTAGGGGTTGTTTGGTTCAAAGTATCGGAATGGATTGGAATACCATAGAGGTATGGAGTTAGAATCTTATACCTCTCACAAGTGTTTGGTTCGATCTTGGAATAGTAATAGGATGGAATTGATTTAGAAACTTGAGTTTATACATTGGTATGAGATTCTAAGAGGTTGAAATGGAATTAAAATCCATTGGGTATCTAACTCCATCCCAAAACCCTCCAACCAAACAATAGAATGGATTGAATCCATTCTAATCCATTCCAAAAGCTCCAACCAGAACGGAATGACTAACTGACATATAGATAGTATAATTCATTTCACTAACTTGAACCAAAAGTAAAATACTCACTTTTGATTCGTGTTTATGGACTATAGTCTATAAGTCTATACACAAATTCTTATTTACATCCGTTGTAAATAAGAATAATTTACAATGGAGGTATAAATCCATCCTAATCAACACCTTTTTTCGGAATAATAGGGTAATACGCTTCTTCGTTATAATTTACAATAGGGTAATACGCTTCTTCGTTATAATTTACAACCGTTATAAGTAAGACTAATTGAAGTCTATAAGATGTGGATCGTTTTCTACATTAAATTAAGTCTTAATATGTACCCACATGAAATAAAATACAGCAAAAGCTAGAAAAGGAAGCACAAGCGGCGGATTTGTTGAAAGAATATAAATAGTATTTGTACTCCATAGTGGAAGTTATGATAACACTTCTCAGAGAGAGAGAGAGAGAGAAAAACACTAAAAATGGGAGGATGGTGGTTTCTATTGGTTTCCTTCATGCTTCTTCCTCTTATTCACATAACAAAATTGTTGTATTTAACATCATATAATAAGATACAAAAATACATGAAAAAAAATCACAATGGAGAAAAGATGAAGACGACTTGTAATATTAATAATACGATTAGTAGTAGTAGTAGTAGTTGTAGGGTTCCTAAAGGAAGTCGTGGATGGCCTTTTATCGGAGAAACTCTTGAATTCATTGCATCTTCTTACACTTCTAAGCCGGTTTCCTTCATGCACAAACGCAAAACTTTGTAAGTCGTCCTGTCTACGCTTATCTTTCTCAATATCGTCTGCTTAATATCTGAAAGGATGATACTGAAACTTAGTACCATCGGTCTTTATTAGTTTGTATTTTTGGTTCAAGTGGGTTGGGTTTTTTTTTTTTTTTTTTTTTTTTTTTTTTTTTATTTTTATTATGAAGGATGATGATGAATTGATGATACATGAGCATCAACTAGTGAGTAGTGGCAAGTGGATGTCCACAAACACAAGGGTTAGTGTAGAGAAGGTGTATGGAAGTCTTTTCAAAGTAGTGATCGAGATTTCGAGATCTCCCTATCGAATTTAAGTTTCTTGGTACTCCATTTTGTACTTGGAGATATTTTTACATAAATGACATGGTTATCAACTTATACCCAAATTCTTATTTGGGACCGTCACCAGACTCAGACCCGATTCAAAATATATGTTAAAAAGTATAAGGGGGTTTGTGATCATCATAAGTAAAATTTGCTGCAACTTAAATCTAAATATTACAGATGTTAACTAGTTTAGTGGGTAATGTTGGTAGATAGTATGTTGAGTTGGGTTTGAATGCCGCCAATACTTACTAGCATATCACTCTTGTGACTCCCTTTACACTAAAAAAACCTTTAATTTGAATCTTACTACCTCCGTCAACAAATTTTTTACACTTTTATTCATTTGTGAGGAGTATTTTAATAAAATGTAAAGAATCTGTTGAGACGGAGGAAGTATTATGTTGATATAGATGTCTTAGTCAAATCATCAAATGACGAAGATGGAGGTGTATTGGACATTTGGACCATTCGGGATATTAGACTAGTTACAAATTCCTCCTCGCTTCAATGTATAATACTCAATTATTCGTATGTTTTTTTTTTTTGGTGTAGACCAGAAGTATCCCATAATACTCGTATATAATATGCCCTTGTAATCCATTTGGAAAAAAAAACCAACTACTATAGAAGCTTGTTAGCTTAAGGATTTAAGGTGTACTCCAATAACTCCACTCCACTAGTAGATGTACTTTAGTGTAATAATCATAATAAACCAATAACGAAAAAAAAAACTAAATAGATATACGAGTAGTAATGATTTTGATCGCTTCAGAAATTATTATACAAGTAGAGTATTATTTTAACAGAAGAAATTTAATCAACGTTGCTTGTCTTTTATTAGAAACTTAAGAATCTATAATCAACCATGTCCAACACCAAATTGAATATATACCTGTTCTAAAAATATGATTTTGTGAAAATAAAATTGTTGGATTCTTGAAGTAAGAGTAAAGTTAATAACTTTAAGTTCACTTTAAATGCTATAAGTTCAGTTTATAAAAGTTCAGTTAAATTTATACACTCAATTTTCTATAGATTCACTTCCTATAATTTAAGTTTAGTTTATATTAATTCAGTTTCTATTCCATAAATTCAGTTTAGAAAAATTAATATTCTATAAATTCAGAAAAATTCAACAAAATTGAGTAAAAAAAAAAAAACAAAGAAGTTTTGTTCAACCATCCTACCCTCGTATTAAATACCTTGGGCTTGCAACCTATGACAATAGACAAGGAAAGTGCGACAACAATTCCTTCATTCCATAAGCACCGTATTAACACCCTTTGTTTATACTCCATGCTTATGCTTTGTCAAAACGTACTAAAGTTAGCCGGTGTAAATGATAATGACTCTTATCTCTTAAATAAGTTGTTAAAGGTTCAATTTTTTACTCTTTTAAATGAAAAAGCCAAACTTGGAAGAGATCAACTCATTAAATTGCCTTCAGTACCCCTTCTAAAAGAGTGTGACAGGATGGTATCGAAAACTCGACACATTTATTTGATGAAGTCATTTTAATTGGTCTCTCTTAAGGTATATCCGTCTTAAGAATAAAATTGCTCAAATACCACTTTACATGGCTAGTTAGTACAATTATTTTGCTAATCCCTAGGAACTTTCCTTTTGTCTTACCTATTCTATATTTCTATTTGACTCATTTAAGGTTAAGACGGATAATGCCTCCCTTAAATGAGAATTTGTGATTGAAAAATACATCTCCCACTACTCCCAGACTATAATATCATGTCATTTCAATGAAACAAAAAATTCTGGTGTCTATCGAAAGGACCATACTCCTTGCATCTATGCCTTTATATATTTCATTTGGTAGATTGACTTTAAATATAAGGAGAATGGTTCTTCCAGAAAACTGAAAATTTTTTCCAATGAAAATTCAATTTGGTTAAAGGTCTAAATCGATAATTTAATATTCTAATACTTTGCAAGATCTATCGTTAAGAACAATGTTAGTTCAACGAATGACTAGTCAAATGTTGAACACAAATTTTTATTATAGACGGACACTATCCGTCTATAACTATAGACGTGTACCTCTCACAAATGAAAGTGGGTAATGTAAATGGTGAGAAATGGATACCACACTTGCCCTCCCACTTTAATATTGTGAGAGAGCCACTATCCGTCTATAGTTATAAACGGATAATGACCGTCTATAATGAGACGGACTGAATGTTGAATTACTCGTAGTTAACGTGGCCTTTTCCTTGAACCTCGAAATCTGAATTAAACAATGCAATGGCAATCAAAGTTGGAAGTTTAGTTTAATGAATACATATTACTTTAATTAAAGTAATGGATGGAGTATATTGTACATCTAGTTTCTCGAATCAAACCCATTTAGCCAAATGAATCGGATTAATCGGAGTTGGGAGAGTTAAGTACCCGTTTATCCATATTCTAACCCTAGTGGAGCAACCATGAGGTTTGTCTTGCCTTGATAAAAGTCTTATCATGAATATCATCATGTTAAAGGCATGATCAACGTAATGTAAGCAAGTGGCATGGCCAGAATTTACGGTTAGGGAGCGAAAAAATTCAGCGAGGGAACAAGTAATGACCTAACATAAACTTTCGAATTTTTTCATGACGAGCGCCCCAACTACCCCCTAACTTCACCATTGTGTACGCGGTTTACAACTATTATACAACCATTATACGGATCTTAAATATTTACAACTTGTAATATTTTTAATTAAAATTAGTGATTCGTGACTAGATGGTTAATTGTCTCTTTAATGGCGCGACACCTCATAAGTCACAGCTCGCAAGGTATGAGGACATGAGGTAATGCGAAGACCAGTGCATAAAATTACGTAACTGAGAGGCGTTTTTCCCCCGTTAAGTAGACGTCTTTTGTGAAACGCTATTTTAACTCAATAATTTACTCCCTCTTATTCCACATAACTATCCCATTGTCCATTTTCGTCTATTTACACTAATGTCTCATTGTCTATTTTTGGTAAACTTTTATACTTATTTTAAACATTTAAACCCACAACAATACCCAATCTCACCCCACAGGCCACAACAATACTTATTTTAATCACTCCACTCACAATAATACCCCACAATACCTTCCATCTCTCTAAGAGCAACTCCAATGGTACAATTTTTGGACCTGCTTGCAATTTAGATAAATTACCTAGCTACAACATAACCATTGGGGAAGAAAAAGTAATGTATGCTTGAAAGCTAATGTAGCTTGCACAAACTACATGCTTGAAATTGAATGCTTTGAATAATAGTGTAAAAATTGAATAAAATTAAAGTTAAAATAGTAATTTAACTTGTATGACCCATACAAGCTACATAGTATTGTAGTTTACAACTAAACGACTTTTTAGCCGGAAAATAGGGTTGCTTGAAATGATGAGACGGAAATCCAGGCTACAAGAGATTGTAGCTATCCATTGGAGTTGCTCTAATTACCTCATCCTACCACAATACTTTACATTATTTAACTCATTTCCTTAATTCTTGTGCCATCCACAATGAAACATTTATCTAGAATAGGAGGGAGTATGTTGTTAATAGTAGATCTTGGTTTACAACCCTCTTTTTATTTGTGCTTTTCCGTTATTTAAATTAGATGCAAGTGCTATCTTGACTTCACAATTTTAACCAAGAATTTATGTTGTTGTACATGTTGACCCTCATAATAAATTGTAGTATAAATGATACCAAATCACTGAAATATTGGAGGTGCGGCCACTTTATAAGGATAGCATTGTAGATATGTAGGTTAAGTAGAACCTGCATTTTGTTTGTGGTTCACACTTCACATTAAATATGGGTTAAAACCAGTATAGTTACCACGGAGTACTTGTGATTTTGGCCTAGTTTGATTTCTTAAATGTCTTCCCACCTCCCATCAACGGTTTTGCCGAAGATGGAAGGAAGGAATTTTGTTAGAGTTGTGAGCATAAAGGCGAGATAACATTATTCGTATTGCAGATTCTTGTTTAAGATGCGGATATTCATTTTATAGTTAAAACGGGTCAAGTATCACACCCATTTGCAGTTTGGCACGGATAAGACAAGAATAAAGAAAAAGTTTGTCTTTGTATAAATAGTGTAGTGCTTGACCCGTTTTAACTATAAAACACATACCTCTGTTTTAGCGAAAACTATTTGTGGGGGTTATAAATGGTAGATTGGTACTTTGGTAGGCATGCTGCATGCAAAACCTGTGTATGTACACACAGTAAATAGACTCAAGACACTGGAGCCCCCTTGATGTAAATATATTGCTTGTCAGCATGCAGAGCAGTGAAAACTCTGCCACATAAACATATCCCTTGTTAATGCACTTCAGTTTCCCATGTCAATTTTGCTTTAATTTTCTTTGCAAACATTTTGAAGACATAGCAAATACTCCCTCCTATTCACAATAAACTTCTCTATTTCCTTTTCCGTCTATTTACAATAACTTCCCTATTTCCTTTTTTGGTAAGTGTTTGTGTGGTCCAAATTTAATTGTATGGTGGGGGTAGTGTATTTGTGTGGTCCAAATTTAATTATATGGTGGGGTAGTGTGTTTTCTTAATTTTTGTGCCAAAATGAAATGGGAGGTTTATTGTGAATAGGAGGGAGTATTAAAACAGTCCGTTTTTCTTAAGACCATTGCTTTTGGTCTGAAATGAGACGGGTAACATGTCATCATTTTACAATAAAATGATGTTATTTTTTGATAACATGTTACCATTATTGTTCACATCATTTTTAGGGTAAAAAATGACACCTCTAGTCATAACATTTTGTGAATTAATTGGTTACGTTTTCTTAAAAAATGGCAACATTTTATCCGTCGGACAAATAACACCAAAAGTGTCCGTCTGAAACAAGATTTTGTGATATTAAAATTGCCCTATTTGTGGGCTTGTGGCTCTCTTTATACTAGATATTAAAGTTATGTATGAGTGTTTAAAGTTAAGGTTAGATCAATTAGTTTACGAGTATTCTGTAAAGTCACGAAGAGTAGTACACTAGATTCCCGTTCTTAACATTGGAAACATAATCGTCATGGTGGTCTTCGCCATTAAAAAATCCCTATGTCATTAATCAATATAATCATTGTGTGATTTTATGTTGTGAAACTAGGTATGGAAAGGTGTTCAAGACAAATTTATTAGGAAAACCAGTAATTGTATCAACTGATCCGGAAATAAACAGAGCTATCTTACAAAATCATGGGAATATTTTTGTGCCGGCTTATCCTAAATCCATAACCGAGTTATTTGGTGAATCTTCGATTCTGAGAATGAATGGGGTCGTTCATAAAAGGTTGCATGCATCGATTGGAAGATTTCTAAAATCACCGGAATTAAAAGCTCAAATCACAAGAGATATTGAGAATTCTGTGAAGCTGTCTTTAGAAAATTGGAAGCTTAAACAACTTGTTTACGTCCAAGATGAAACTAACAAGGTCGTTCTTCTACTATTTTTGAAAATTACTATTCCGTTTTATTGTACTCCGTATATACTTGAGAATATATAAATATACACAACTAAACAACAATTTATATTTGTAAACATATACACAAGTAAAAGTCTTTTAAGGCGAATGTTGATACTCCGCATGTTTTAACCGTGGAAGTAATTAGTTGAAAAGGAAGTTTCTAAACGAAAAGAAGGTTCGATGTAATGAGCTTGTTTAGTAAGTTGTTATTTTTTTTTCGTTTTCAGATTACATTTGAAATATTAGTTAAAGTGTTAATGAGCCTTGGCCCGGGTGAAGAAATGGAGATGTTCAAGAAAGAGTTTAAAGAGTTCATCAAGGGATTAATTTGTTTGGGAATCAAGCTTCCTGGCACACAATTGTACAAATCATTAAAGGTAACTTCATTTACTTGACGCGAAAGTGGCAATTGAGCCCCATTACTTTGGTTAATCGTGAGATTAAACCCCTTAAGTTTAGATTGTAGCAATTAAGCCCCATAAGTTATGCAAAAAGTGAAATTAAGCCCCTTACTCAAAATCTCATGATAAATTCATTTTCTCATATCACAAAAACTCAATTAGGTTATATTTTTTTTTAAAGAAAAGTACTCCCTCCCATTCACAATAAACCTCCCATTTCATTTTGGCACAAATATTAAGGAAACACACTACCCCACCATATAATTAAATTTCAACCACACAAATACACTACCCCACCATACAATTAAATTTGGACCACACAAACACTTACCAAAAAAGGAAATAGGGAGGTTATTGTGAATAGACGGAAAAAGAAATAGGGAAGTTTATTTTGACTTGGAGGGAGTATAAAATTCTCTTTTTTTTTAAAAAAAAATGAAAACAAAGAACATATTTTAAAATTCTGGAAAAGTAAAAACTTTAGTTTTATTCTACTTTTTTCGAGAAAATCGTCATTTTTATTAAAATATATCTCTATTACCCAGAAAAAACTAAGCACATATATTTTTTGTATGTCTCATCGTTTCATAAAAAAATAAATAAAAAACATTATATATATATTTTTCATTTCGTAAAGAATTATTAACAAATTTAAGAAAAATATTCAGTTTTTTAATAAAACATAAATATTTTTATTCTTATGAAATAATTTAAATTTTTCTGTAATTGATGCTAATTCATTATTTTAAATTTTGATTTCATTGTTAACTTTTATTTTGATTGTATATATTGTAACAAGTGTAATCAATTTCACTTATGTAATATGATAAATTGAATTTATCATGAGATTTTGAGTAAGGGTCTTAATTTCACCTTTTGCATAACTTATGGGGCCTAATTGCTACAATTCAAACTTAAGGGGTTTAATCTCACGATTAGCCAAAGTAATGGGGCTTAATTGCCATTTTCGCGATTTACTTGATTTTTGATCCATTGATACTATTAACCCGACTCAAGCCATAACCGAGCTCATCAACCTAAAAATGACATGAAGCTCATGAAGCTTGAACTGACCTAACCCGATTTTAGTTGACCTGAATCCTGTTAGCTCCACACACACCGTAATTACCTCTAAATGACTTAATAGTAACACATTTGAATGATACCACAAACCAAAATGATTCGACTAATAATTTTCTTATAAATAAATTTTTTTTTTTTCATTTACCTTAGGCAAAAGAGAGACTACGAAAAATGATACGAAGAATGATAGAGAAGAGATTAATAGACAAGACAAATGTCACAATGGACTTATTAGAAACAACAGGTGATGCAATTGATTTACTGCTACGTGACATGAGTGATCAAATGGGAAGAGATGAGAGTGATGAACGTTTGGATGTGATCGCCGGAAATATAATCGAAATGATGGTCCCTGGTGAAGACTCGGTACCCATGGTTATGACCCTGGCTGTCAAATACCTAAGTGACTACCCCCTTGCTTTCAAACAACTTATGGTACGTCTTTACTACTCCTTATTACTTATATTATCGAGGTTATTATTCCGTAGAACAAGATCAAGTTACTTTAAAAATTGGCGGAACCAGAATTTTCACTTGGTAGTTAAAAAGTTTCTAGAGGACGAATGAATAATGTAATAAGGTAAAATCGAGGAAAAAAAACTTGAAAATTTGTAACCAAAAATTAAAATTTTTTATTGTTTATCGAAATCGGGACCTTCCTAACCCATTGTGAATAAATTATAAATTCCGGTTCCGTCACTGCTATCATGGTTGTAGGTCCAGAAAAATGACTGAACATTCTGTCAGATTATTAAGATGCAGGAATAAGATGTACTCCCACTCTTATTTAGTTTTATTGTTGAGAAATTCCAAAATTAGGCGCTGGTTTAGGGATAAGTTGCGTACAATGGTACATACACGATCGAGTCAGATTGAATATGAGAGATTAAGAAGAGATATGAGAAAAAAAGGTAATGATAATAAATGAGGGGGCAATGGTATGGACGTATGGTAGTAGTGAATGGTACGTGATGAGCTGTCGTGATCACGTTTTAATTATGAAAATGGTATTTGCATGGCATGTCGTAAACCCCAGCCGTCCATGTTAAACAGAAAATGACCTTTCTAAAGTGTACCTTATTAGTTAGTTGCCTTTTTCCTTTAAAGCTCACACCATATCTTAACTAAGAAATTGCACTATTCTTCCATTAACTAAGAAATTGCACTATTCTTCCATCATTTTTCCTAGTGCCTTATATGTGGAAGCAACAATTAAAAGCTACATTATGATGTGGGTTCTTTTTTGGTATTCCGAGACGAATTCCTCATCTTGAATGTCAAAATTATACGAATATACTCCTTTTCACAAAATTTCGAAAAACTTGGTGACATGGTTTGAATAGAGAGGACATACATTGATTTATCATAAAACTAATCGAAGGTCTTATTATCCGTGTTTATGTTTATTGTCATTTAATCTTTCAATGAATTATAATATCATCCTATATACTTCGTATGACACTGCCTACAATGGCGAAGTCAGGATTTAAACTTGGTGGGGATAAAAAAAAATTCAACTGAAAAGAATGGGTAATGGTATAAAGTAAAATCGAAAAAGATTCAAAAGTTTCAACTAAAAATTTCAAAATTTTCTTCCTATACCGGGGACAATTGTCCCCAGTTACTCTGTTAGCCCTTCCCTAACTCCGCCCTATCGCATGCACTAAACGCATTATGTAAAGCGCATGCATGCATATAGAATGAGACTCACAAACAAGACTTTATATTGTCTTATTAGTCATGTTGATATGACAAGAGTTTGAGATAATTAAGTGGAAAATGAAGTTAACCTTGGGGTAATTTGTACTTAAACTTTGTTTTGTTGCTTTAGAGTTCTGGCTATCCAATGAAGGGATTGACTGTAAGTTGATTAATCAGTAACATTCAGATTCTAGAATTTACACGGACGTAACATAACATAGAAGTTACTCAAGTTAAATGTTTTTCACGCATGCATCTCTTTAAATTTTACCCTTCTGGCTTATGCATTCCCTGATTCCCATTATGGTAAAAGGAAAACAATGGTTCAAGTGTGGAAAGAACTTCCTTGCATAGATATTTTGATTGGTTATTATCGATAAAAAAATGAGAAAATTGATCGCGGAGTAAACCAATTAGATACGAGTACATTTTATGGATAATTATTAGTTTTAGGATGAAACGTCCTCTAAAGGAAACTATCACGGACATCAATTTATTTTCTTTTGCAATTTTGGATTTCTGGATGTTTGTTAATTTCTTCTTCTTCTTCTTCTTCATTGAATTACTTTTCTCTTGTTCTTCATCTTCTTTTCCAATTCTTTATTTTGTGCTAGGAAGAGAACATGAATTTGAAGAAGCAAAAGATTCATTCAAGGGTTCCCTACGCTTGGACCGAATACATGTCTTTAACGTTCACTCAAAATGTGAGTTGGTTTAAGTTTGATACGTCGATGTGCATAACAATTCTTGAAAAAGTCGAATTATCTTATAATTTATATATGTTCCATTATTAATTAGGTTATTAGTGAAACACTAAGGATGGCAAACATCATAAACGCGATTTGGAGAAAAGCGACTAAAGATGTAGAAATTAAAGGTAAACAATACCTATTCATTTTCCTCACCTATATATTCAATTTTACGTTACTCTTTTGAAATATAGCCGCCAACTAATTAAGTTAGTTGATAAATGTTACAATAATAGCATTATACCACTTATAATGTGATTCGAAATCCGTCAACATAAACAAAAACCCTTTTGTGCCGGTCTTAACAGCAAAAAAGAGACTGTTATAGAATCATTTCTACTTTTATTCACAGGTTATTTGATCCCAGAAGGATGGGGTGTATTGGCATCATTGACTTCTGTTCATATGGATGAAGAGAATTATGAGAAACCATACCTTTTTGATCCTTGGAGATGGGACGATCAGGTTAGTTGGTTAGTTGTACTAGTTAGTTTTCAAACCTACTGTAATGTGCGTGTGGCCGTGTGCATAGTGATTAAGGTATATGTTTTTTGACGGTAGGTTTTTGACTCGATTCCTTCCCCATTCGCCCAGTGGTGGGGCTAGTAGAGGCGCTCGCCCTTGATTGGGAAGAACATTTCAAAAAAATTTTTTAAAAAATTTCGAATTTTTTTCAAGTTTTTCTTATACTATTACACGTTTGCCCTTGTTGAGATTTTTTACCCTTGCTGATTTCAAAACTTTGCTCCTCCACCGCTTGATTCGCCAATTGTGAAGGAAAGGTGGGAGTACTTGGTAGATGGTTTTGAGAAGAGTGTAGAAATAAGAAGATCCATGTCATTGCTCAAATCATCATTGTAGTGTAAATTAATTTAAGCTCATGACTTTAAATGATGGTGATTTCTTAAAGAAATCCATGATTACACAAACATGTATGCATGATCAATAAGTGACGGACATAATGATTGCTACTAACTACTCCCTTCGTCGCGGTCATTTGTTGTTCTTTGGTTTTGGCACAAAGACAAAGGAAAGAGGAAAAGACCAATCACTAAATGACAAATAGAATAAATTGAGTGTGAATGATCAAATTGTTCATCAAGTTCATTCTTAAAATAGAAAGGATAACAATGAACTGAGATACCCAAAAATGAAAAATGACGACAAATAACCGGGACAGAGCAAACATAATTGTCATCTTCTTATATTTATTCTAATTAACTAGGTCCAACCATGCATTTGTTACTAACTATTTGGCTCTATTATCCACAGAAGAAAGGAGGAGTTGTTGCAAGTAGCCATGCATTCACTCCATTTGGTGGCGGACAAAGACTTTGCCCTGGACTTGAACTTTCTCGGCTTGAAATTTCTATATTTCTCCACCATCTTGTCACCACTTACAGGTATATATATATATAATATATATATATACTTCTACTTGCATGGTTTATCCAAAATAACTAGGAACATTTGTAGATGTCACAAGCTTAGCTGATAATGTTGTCCATCAAAATATCGTGTTAATATAATAACCTGGATTTGAAACCTATTTGTATCAAACTACTCCTTTGGTTCTCTTTACATCATTATCAAACAATACTGGTACATATAATCAGGAGCGGATGTAGGATTTCAAAGACAGGTAGTAAAAATATTCTAGTCTAATAAAAGCTCTGAGTTACGACATTGTATGTATAATGTCAATTGAAGCAACAAAAAGTAACTTCGTAACTACAAGGTACCTTTTTTTTTTATTACCCGAACATATTCATTCTAGTAAAGAGTTTTAAATGATGAGTAAGTTTTAATATGGAGTACGTATTTGCTTTGTATGGCAGATGGAAAGCGGAAAATGATGAAATAATATACTTCCCAACGGTGAAGATGAAGCAGAAACTCCCCATCTCTGTCATATCGCATAAGGATTGAAGACTAATCATTACAGTTGCTACTTAGTGAATATCTTGTGGGGTGACATTCGATTTTGTATAGCTTCAACTATTTGGATTTTTGTTTCGCCATTTTCAAAAAAATTGATTCTCTCTAAATTCAAGTTTTAATTGATTGTGTTTTGTGGCCAATGTGGGGAACTGGGGATGGCGTATGTTAACTCATATACATCTTTCCTAAGTCTCCATCCACTGATATCATAATCGATCACCGTTCGGTCCCAATCGAGCTACATGTAATTATCATTTTAACTTTCTTTTTTTATGCATAGAATATGATTAACTCGTCTAATTCGTATATTTATCATTTATTATACATTATTTTTATTAGATTTTTAAAACTATGGTTAAGATAACATTTGTTAACTATAACAGAAATACAATACACTACTTCCTGTAAATATTGTTAGTTTAACTACTTTCATTGTTGCTAGGGTTACTTTTATATTCTTGGCTAATTTCATTATTCTCACCACTGATAAGCGCAAGTCCAATGGTGGAGTTTAGGGACTTGCTTGCAAATTCATAAAATTGCAAACTAGTTGTTACACCATTGGAGAAGGTGGCTTGGCTTGAGCTAGTTGCTTCATTAAGCTACTTACTTACAATGACCCACATTTATAAAACAACCAATAGAAATTTAGATTTGATTTATTCTTAATTTTTGATTTATTCAATAAAAGCAAAGCTAGTATATAAAACCTAGCTAAACCATTGGAATAGTTTAGTAGCTTAGAATAGTTGTAGCTTAGAATAAGATGTTGATTTGCCAAGCTAGAATGTCATTGCTTACCATTGTATTTGCTCTAAGTGATACGGATATTTACACTACCTTCAATGTTCTTGATGTTAGTTTTATTTCACAATGATTAATATATATCTAACCCTTAAATTAATCAATCACCCCTCCTTTCAATGAATTCCATAAGTGATTGAAATATAACTCATATACTGTATATTTAACAAACGTATAAAATTCACTTGAACATAGAAAATACTTAATTTTATCAAATAATATATTTAAATAAATGAAAAAAATTCTTGAAAATGATTAGTTACCTAAATATATCTTCCAATTTCAGGTAAATTATTAAAGTCCGTCCTTTTAACTAGGACTGAGAAAAAAAATGTCCGAACCGTATTTTTAAACCGAAACCGAACCGAAAACCGAGTATTCGTTTTTTTCCTGTGCGGATAACCAAACCAAATTTCTTACTTAATTTTTTGATAAAATGTAAGATATATATAAAAAAGGAAAGGTCACCATACAATGGGATCGAGACAATCTTCAAGACTACGAAGATGCCAAGGCCCATATTACATAATCCGCCCAAATCAGCAGCCCAACATAAAAGCAATGAAACAAAACAAACTCAATCAAACAAAATCTGATAAACAAAATCAGATTTTTGATGGAAGCACCCTAAAAATAGAAATCGTCTTCTTCCATCATCCCCTTTTTTCCCCATCTGAATCCAACAACTTAAGTCCCATTACTCAGAATCTCCAGAATCCAGTTTTCATCCCTTCTATTTAACCTCCTTCGATCCAAACCTCGAATTCTCAATTGCAGCTCTTCTTTAATCATTCTCGCGAGCTTGCGTGGCCGAATAAGCATTAGATCATATATGCTCCTGTTCCTTTGATGCCAAACGTAGTAGATACATGCGTTAATCGCAGCATCTAGTATCCCCTTTTGAACCTGAGAGCCATTTCTCCCCAGTCGCCAAGAGATCCAGTTATTCGCAGGAAGGTTGATTCCAAGCCATCCTCCAATTTGAAGAATAAGTCTCTTGCGATACGGGCAGTCAAAGAAGAGATGTTCCATTGTTTCCTCCGATATTCCGCATATGTAACAGGTACCATCATCATTGATTCCTAATTTATGTAGTTTGCTTTTTGTGTTCATATTTCCATGGTGATATATCCAAGCTATGAAACCATGTTTTGGAACAGTCCAAACATTCCATACTAAATCCGACCATGGAACATCCTGCGATTTGACTCACAGGAACTCATACCCTTTAGAAATCGTGTATCTATTAGCATTAAGATCCCATTTTTGTTGTTGGTATGCTAGCTGTAAATCCCCCTTTACTTGGCAGATCATTCTCCAATACCAAGAAGAGTTAGTACTTGGAGAATAGTCTTGCCAAATTGATCCTCTTAGGTAGATGTGATTTACCCATTTGACCCATAATAGGTCTGGTTTAGTGTAAATCCACCAAACCAGTTTGCCTACAGCTGTCTTGTTCCACATAATGTCCTGTTTAACCCCAAGACCACCTTCTGTTTTTGGCCTACACACCTTATCCCAAGCAACCAAGGGTGATCGCAGGTAATTAACTCCCCCATCCCATAAGAAGTTTCTGCAAACTTGTTCAATGCTTGTAATGATTCCAGTAGGTAAAATGAACATTTGGCCCCAATAATTATGTAAAGTCTTCAGCACAGCCCTGACTAGAACCAACCTTCCTGCATAAGATAATTTCCTGGCTCCCAGGGTTCGTATTCTAGCCACAATCTTATCAATGAGAGGCTTGAAGTCCTGAGCATTAAGCCTGGTAGTCTTAATAGGCACCCCTAGATACCTGAAAGGAAGGTTACCTTCAATTAGCCCAGAGACCCTTAGGAAATCAGGCTTTAAAGGATCTTTCACCCCATTAAAAAACACATTAGACCTTCCTTTACTCATCTTGAGTCCTGAGGTAGCTGAAAAAGTAGAGAAAGTCCTGATAATAATCATCATTGATGTAACATCTCCTTTACTAAAAAGCAAAAAGTCACCTGCAAACATCAGATGGGTGAGCCTCATAGGTGAGCAGAGAGGATGGAACTTGAAACCCATTGTAGAAGTAGATGTCTGCAGTAACCTTGAAAGGTACTCCATACATATGGTAAACAACAAGGGAGAAAGGGGATCCCCTTGTCTCAATCCTCTTTGACCCTTGAAGAAACCAAACATATTCCCATTTAGATTAAGGGAGTAGGTGGCAGTAGTGACACACTGCATTACCCACCCTCTGAAAGTACCTGGAAATTTAAGAGCCTGCATCATTTGATCAAGAAACTCCCATTCTATAGTGTCATATGTCTTTTGGAGATCCATCTTGATTAGGCATCTAGGAGCCACTGCCTGTTTTTCATACATTCTGATAAGATCCTGACAAATTAGAATATTTTCCATAATGCTTCTCCCCTGAATAAAACCTCCTTGATTTTGAGAGATGATGTCAGGTAAAACAAAAGCTAGCCTATTGCAAATCAATTTTGAGTTGCATTTGTATAAAACATTGCAACAGGCTATAGGTCTATACTTGAGAACAGATGTGGGGTTTTTCACTTTAGGGATGAGAGTGAGAAGAGTTGTGTTCAGCTGTTTAAGAAGGAGACCTGATTGGAAAAAATCAGAAATAGCAGTATAAATCCCATCTCCCACAATCTTCCAGGAGTCTTTAAAAAACTGACTAGAATACCCATCTGGACCTGGAGCCTTATCATTGGGAATACTGAACATGACCTCTTTTATCTCTTGATGTGTTATAGGAAAGAGTTTCTGACAATGAGCCTTATCATTGGGAATACCAAATTTCTTAGTATTAAAACGAAGCGGATTCTGTTATAGAAAATTCAAAATCGAAGACTGTTTTTTTTTTCAAGAAACTAAAAATAAAAAATAACATGGTCCTCTCTCAACCCAACCGCTATAACAATTTAATAGGTAACATCACAAACTCCCCAAAACCTATTTTTCTCTATTTCTCCCTCTCACTCTCCCAAATCAAACTCAATCCTAGATCTAGTCGTTTGTTTATAACTTGATTCATCTATTCATTTGTTATGACTGTAACACCCCCATACACCAAGATGCCTTATCAAGACCACCTAATACATGGAAGTGCTACCATCTCGGTTACCCAAGGCAATGTATATCAAACTGACCATAAAGAAACATACTTTAGATAAATTAGTTTAAAGTGATTACATCAAAACCAACTGGAAAGTAAAGTACAACTGTTCTAAAACCAAACTACAACTAAAGTAACAAAGAGTATTATGATAACACAGCGGAAGACTACTATCAGACTCGTGGCGACTCCATCCCCAGCTAATCCCGCGCGCATCCATAGTATACCTGCTAGACAACTGCTCACCACCCCCGAATGGATCTCCACAGTTTTTAAAACATTTAAACGGAGTTAGTTACTGATTACACAAAACACAATACATAAGATACAATACACACATTACCCAAACTCCGTCACAACTCCACACACCTGACTACACACTAAAGTGTGTAGTCCTGCCAGAATACCCATCGCAACAGATATTCCTCGCCGCCAGTGGGGGACCGCAGCCGTTCCCACTTAAGCCCCGCTCATCTCATTCGAGCGATAACCCATGTTCCTTAATGTGCACATCTCCTCTGTGGCGGGTTCCACAGAGGGAGAATCAAGGGCGTGAAGCCATTCCCGCAAGTGACTCCACTCAGCCGAGGACGCACCTCGAGAAACACAGACAATTATACAATCAATTATACAACAACAACTCCAACACCAAACAAACATGTTATAGATTAACAATAAACACAATCACCATCATAATTACGTACTCAATAACTAAGTAGGGAAACCCTACCCGGAAAAGCAATCACCAAGATCGCCACAATCAGCTAATTAGAAACGTTCCTCTTACGAAATCACCTCCTATCAAACACACAATCATACAATCACCATCTATTATCAAAATACTCCCAAAACCCCCAAAATACCCAATTAGGGTTTCGACTAAAAATCAATTAAACGATATAAAAAATTTACAAGGATCTTATCATAATACGTCGGTCTTAATGGCGTAAAGAACACAACGATCCGACGACTCTAGCCCTTAGGATTTGATAGCAATGAGAGGAGAACAATTGACGTTGCTTTGTTTTCTTTGTAAAAACTTTAGAGAATAAGGGTAAAAGTAAAGAGGAATTGTCGAAATAGATTTATATATCCCTTTACGCATTACTACCGAACCCGGCTGAAAACCCATAAAGCACGACTTACTCGATCAAGCTTGTCACTTACTAGATCGAGTGCCCCCTACTCGATCGAGTAACCCACTTACTTGATCGAGTACCTATCAGCAGAACTCTGTTTAGAAACCACAACACACTTACTCGACAGAGTAAGCCTCACTCGATAGAGTACCCAACAACAAATAAAACCGTAGTATTACAGTTTTCCCTCCTTAAAAACGAAATTCGTCCCCGAAGTTCTAACCTAACCGATAAGACAAGGACACCTAACACTAACTCCACCAACCATGCCTACTTCCACAACACGGCTCACGATATTGTCTCAACTATAGCATAACCTCTCGATACAAACTCCATAATACCAACCACAATTGTCGCTACCTCCGTCTCACTAACCTATTACCCACTAGAAAATACAACGTCAAGACAATCCACCAAGCAAGATCAACCACCAAACGGAATGTTACATTCTACCACCCTTAAAATGAACTTCGTCCTCGAAGTTTACTCACACTCATAAACATCATCATACAACTGTCAATACTATCGAAGTATTCTCACACTCCTAAACATCACGCTACTACAAGCACAACCATGACCTTTTAACAATATCAACCACAATACAAATCCATTCTTTATTTTCCACCAAGACTCAAACTTCCAAATCTACTACAACATGTACAACTATCGAACTCTCTTTGCCGCATTCTACTCCTCTTAAGATAAATGTTACGTCCTCGTAACTCACTAATACTAGATCCTTAGCTATAGCTTCTCATCATCCTCATCACCAACGCATGTCAAAGATAACCGCCTATAACCTCAACACCTATAACCATTCATATTTCCAAGGCTCTCTTACTTAAACAGTTCTCATACCTCAATTCATACGACACACCACCTAACCTATACCACAAAATCCTTAGCATAATCAATACTCCAATTCTTCCACATTATCGTAATACTCCTCTATATAAAGCACCTATCTTCAAATGCATAACTCACGATTCACACTTATTTCACACACACACTCACACTAGATCCTCAAGTTCTTTTCTTTCATTACCGCAAAACTCATTCATAACTTAACATGATACTAAATTCCAACACCCTATACTCACTATCTCAATAAAAGATTATGAGCCACTTGCAGCTTTCAGATCAGTACAACACATGTTCCACAAATCACTTGCTCCAACTGTGTCACCAATGCCTCATCCAACACAAGATAAAAAGTCCCATCAACAGAATATTACTATATCATGACAACAACGAAACATACCCAACTCTCTTTCATATCATACTCTACCCACACTCCCAAGCTGAAACTGGTAATAAACATCAATAAACAAAACAATCGTCTATATGTCCGAACCGAAACTCACAGGAAACAACAGTAAAGAAAACAACAATCTACGTAACCGATACACACTTTTGAAAGTTCATCTCATAAGTATTCCGTCTACTCCACCACAACCGATGACGGCATCGCAACACCGCCACCAACAGCCTCACCACAGCGCGAAAATACCTGCATCACAACACAAAGTACCGTGCCCGGATCACCACCCGAGGCACAACCACCACATCGATAGTCATTGCCACTTATACCATCCCATAAACACTGACTCACTATAACTTTCTTAACAAGAAAACTTCCTTAAAAACCTCTCTACTAGATCACAACGCAACATGTCATACAGAATAAACAGATAACCTTATGAATATCATCCATACTATTACTCATGAGGTCAGAACTTCACACTATCACTTTCAGATATCATACATACACATACAAGTATAACTAGCCAATCAAGAGCATCCAAAATATTAATTTTTTAAATATCATTTTATTAGTTTACCGTACACAACATATGACGCAGAACACTCAGGTAATGACTTTATAACTACCACACCATACTACTTCTTGTGAGGTCAGAACCTCACACAAACATTTATACACATCATAGACCCGTAATCACATCCAACTAGTCAATCTTGATCACGTAAGTTACCACTAGATAAAGGTTATCTCTCGCCCGAGCTTAACTTGCAAGCCTTTCATAACACATTCTCCCATTCGCATAACTATCACCTCCTGACAAACGTAACCATACCATGAATACCCAAGTACTAGTAACCGCCTCCTATAATTACATTGTATACTCCCTCATAACCATACATACCAATCCGGCCTCTACAAAAGTCAACCTCTTTAAAATGGTTACCTTTCGTAGTAATTGATACCGTCGTTTAGTACCAAAAATAAATACCTAAAACAACTAACAGAAGTTAGCAGAAGTAGAGTCGATCTCCATAGGGAGATGGAAAAATGTCTGCTAAACTAAGTTCGTCTGAGTGACCGTTCTTGGGGTTTTAATAGTTTGTTCTAATCTATGGAGGTCAAAAGAGAAATAGAGTATAGAGAAATAAAGAAGAAAGTTGACAAATATCAAGCAGAGAGAAATAGCTAAGACAGTCGGTTCACCATGATTCTTTAGAAAACTGATTCTAGGGTCTTAGGCCAATGCTAACTCGATCCACAAGGTAATGAAAAGGTCCTTTCGGTCCGCTATTCGCCCTAAAACAAATCTAACTTAGCTTCCGCCCTCACTAGAATGCTCTAATGTTCACTGCAAGTCTTATATATTCCAATCTTCCGATCCAGGTCAAGGTGTACCAAGGTTAATTATCTAATTGCGTCGACTCAAGTAGACAAGAACAATTAATTGCAGCGATTAACAACATAGATCTAGTTCGCATTAACTCTAATCATCTATTCACAGATCCCTTAAAATCATGGCTCCCCTATGTCCTGGCAAGAGAACTTAGCTATGCATGACTATCGAACAAGCAACAATAACACTTAAACGATAAGAGTTAAACATAATTAGCAATCTTAAAGAGAGAATAAAGATTAAAGGATTAGGAGCAACAAAGCAAAGTAATCAATTAAGAATTAAGAATAGAGAGTACCGATTACAAAGAGAGATCAATAGAGAATTAGGTTTTTCAGTATAAATGTAACACCCCGGCCCAAACCGGGTCGGGAGCGATTACTTATGATAGCTCACCAGGCTGTGTACATGGCCCATAGATCAACACAAGTCCTTTATAGCGCATTTTGTCCTCACTTATGCGCATTCCAGGAACCTTCCCAGGAGGTCACCCATCCTAAGACTACTCCCAGACAAGCACGCTTAACTTTGGAGTTCTTTCGCATGGATGACCATAAAAGAAAGTGCACTTTGTTGATATGAGTAGTAATTTCAATCCCTTTAAGCACTAGTCATTTAAGCCTATCATTGGACCCCTTTAATTAACGTGGGGTGTTACAATAAAATTCTAAGGGAGAGTAAAAGGGAAGAGAAGTCAAAGGGGGAGAAGAGAGAGCTATTATGACTGCCGTCATTCTTATTTATCCCCTGATTACAAAAGGAAAATCTCAAGAATAAACTCAAGATCCACCTAAAACACCTAGGCTCTCGATCGAGTAGATTCAAACCACTCGATCGAAAACTTCAACAAGCGGCCACCTCGATCGAGCAAGGAAAGAGTTCGATCAAGGACTTCAGCAAGATAAAGCATTCGATCGACCAATTTAAATAGAAAACTTGGTCGATCGAGCTATATTAGCACGGGTGGACTCCTTGACAACTTCCAAGGCTACTTCATGCATCTCTAAGTGACAAATTCCAAGCTCCAGTTTTCTCCTTATCCAAAATGCATGTGATTGGGACAGGTTCAGGCTTAATTTAGCTCATTTCCGGTTTATTCCTGCAATTAACACAAGACAAACCAAAGTAGACTAATCTGGGGCATTTGTAGCGAGATGCCACGTAAATAACATAGAAATGCGTGGAAAAAAGAGGTAAAAACCCTATATAAACATCAAATCTCCCCAAACCAAACCTTTGCTTGTCCCCAAACAAACTATGAATGCAACTAAAGACAACTAATGGAACGAGACCAACTCATCAACCACAAATTTTCCACCCAAGCCAATTTAATGCAACAACTAACAAAGTGGCTGTAAGTGAGTGCAAACGAGTTAAATCACTGCTTCAAATTATCAAACCGTCGATCTTGCAAGACTCAAACTATCGGACTCTCACGGGCCGCTCGTCACAGAAATTAAGCAAAGGGTGAATATATAAACATGAGATAGAGAGAGGTAGAGACACTCACCTAACTCGACCTATTAGAACATGTATGCAGTTTAACGTGAATAAAGTCTCTACAACCGTACGTATGCATTCCAACCAACTAATGACTAAGACACATGCCGAGGACTTACATTTGGGTAAGTGAGATAATGGGTAAGAAGGGGCTAAAATGAATTTGGAGATGTGGAGTTAATAGCCAAGCTAGCAACAACGGATCCAAATTTAGAAACACTTCCCAACTTCTTACTCAATATATAACACTGCAAAACAGTGCCAATTTGCAGCACACAAACTCAATAATTACCATAATATCGTCAACTCCCCATAAAATACTAATACAACATGGGAGCGAAAATCACAACGTAATTTTTTCTACTTATGATTTTTTCATAATCTTTCTTTTCTTTTTCATATATCTTCTTCGATCTTCTTCACAACAAAATTTTTTATTCATTTGTCTTTCTCATTCCCTTCAATATTTTCACCAACTTCTCAAACCAGATGTAGCCATATTGCAACGGAACATTCCCAACAACTACTATTACTAGCTCGGCTAGGGTAGGCAGAATTGTAGATTGTAGCTATATGGGATAAAACAGGCAATTTGGCTATGTGAAGCTCATGGATAAAATGACATAAAGGGAATTACCTCTCTTAACATGTGCCACTGACCGCAGACCCGAATGCATACAGGTATTAAGTAGACAGAATTCATGCTTATGCAAATTGATGTTACATGCCTTATAGAGAGTACTACTCACATCCTATATGAAACTGGTCATGAATGTCACCAGTTTATCAGGCTCTAATCTTAGAATATAAATGTAGCTTGCCAATATAAGAGTCAAGTCTATTCGTTTAGATATGTTTCTCAGCAAAAACTCGTAGATTATGCACATCACCGATGCCAACAAATGTTAAGAATGTGCAAGGCAAGGGTAAAAGACTCAAAGTAGCATCAAAGTTCAACGTTCCGACTCAACCTAAAAGCAAAATTAAACGGAAGGGGATGTGCACATTAATGGACAGGGTTATCGCTCACTATGTGGAGCGGGGATTTGGTGGGTACGGCTGCGGTCCCCCATCGGGCGGGCTGGTCCAAAGTGGACGTCGGGATTGAGATGATGGGAATTGGTTGGCTGTGTGTGTGTGTGTGTGACAGTTAAGCTGTCTGTCTATCTTATTATTGTTATACATGTTGATTGTGTGATTAGTACTGACCCCGGTGTTGTTTTGTAAACCTGCGGTGATCCATTCGGGGATGGTTAGCAGATATTGAGCAGGTATTGAGATGAGTACTGGGATAGCTGGGATGCCACGACATGATGATAGGAGTCTTCCGCTGTAGCCTTTAGTTTATTTACATTTCAGTTAGACAGTCAGTTTGAAATCATGTATCGTACTTTTGGTTTGGTTTTGAGGATTGTATCTGTTCACTAAATTATTTATAATAAACATTGTTTCTTTATTGTTGTTTGAATATCATTGCCTCGGGTAACCGAGATGGTAATGTCATCATACCTGAGTGGTCCTGGTAAGACACTTGGAGTATGGGGGTGTTACAAATGGTATCAGAGCGACGATCCTGAAACCTGTAACCAATGAACTTAATGAACATAGGGAGTCAATTAAAATGAACCCGGGGTAAAAGTTGTGGGAGCTAGTGCAAAGGCTTGGGAGACGTCCTAAAGTCGCAGGGGTCGCCCTACAACTTTGAACCGGTCACATGGGGGAAGTGTTTGTCGAGTGGTATGTGTGTTTGGTTAACTTGTTTACGAATGTGATGGAATGTGTTAATTGTTGGATGTTGAAGTAGAAAGTGAGCATGTGAAAGAAAATGGTGATATGAGGAAACTTGCTGATGAGATGATAACATGTTGGATGATTTACAATGTGGCATTTAATAACATGATGAAATGGTTTCGTAGATAGTAGAAAAGATTCGTAGTATGCTTATTATGATATAGTGTGGTTTATAAAGTTTAGCATGTTAGCATATGACGTAACATGCGGGTAGCTTCTATGAATTAGTGTTACTCGATCGAGTGGGACTGACTCGATCGGGTGGAGTTTTGGCGATTTTGAGTCCAGAATCGAGTTTTGGGGCACTCGATCGAGTAACTAGGGGTACTCGATCGAGTAGGGGGTCACTCGATCGAGTAACCTAGATACTCGATCGAGTAGGTAAAAGATCAGAAGGTCTGTTTGGGGTCTGAAGTTTGGGTACTCGATCGAGTACGTGGGGCACTCGATCGAGTAGCCCGTTACTCGATCGAGTGTGTTTGGGAACTCGATCGAGTGGGTTCTGGGCAGCGTGTTTTCGTGTTTTGAGGTTTAGTACGTGTGTTTATGTTTACCCTTTCTTATATAGCTTCAAGATACCGCCCAAGAAGACTGCTTTGTATGCGAGAGCTGAGCTCATGACCATGGATGACATCGTTAAGATGTTAGAGCACCAGGATGCTCTTACTGAGACCCTGAAGAGAGTGAATGAGGATAAGGATAAGAATAAGGAGAAGGAGGTTGATCATTCTAAAATCAGCCTCTATATTGCGAGGTTTAACCCGAAAGAGTACAAGGGAGTTGGGGAGCCTAATCTGCTTGATAGTTGGCTGAGAGAGATGGAGAACATCTTAGACTTGGTTCATTGTCCTGATGAGATGAGAGTGGAACAGGCTGCGTTCTATCTGAGGGAGGCAGCAGGCAAGTGGTGGGATTCAGTGAAGGTGAGTGCTAAGGAAATATATACCAACCAAGGCTTACCTGCTATACCTTGGGAGGAGTTTCGTAGGGCTGTGAGAAAGGAGTTTGTACCGGAACATGTGAGGAGTAAGTTGAGAGAAGAGTTTGATGGTTTTAAGATGACTGCTGAGATGTCTGTGGTTGAGTACTACAGGCTGTTCAATGAGAAGTCTAGGTATCTTTGAGGACATGGGTTTGAGTGAGGAGAATTTGGCATTGAGGTTTGAGAGGGGGTTGACCACCAAGATTATGGATAAGTTACCCGTGGGGATCCTTACCGATGTTAAGGAAGCTTATGAGAGGGCTGGGAGAGCGGAGAGGTTGGTGGAGATGGCTCGGAGGTCGGGTGGTGAGAAGAGTAAGTCCGAGAGCGAGGGTGGTGGCCAATCGAATCACAAGAAAGGCAACCACAATCGATCCTAAAGGATTTTCTTAAGGTGCGGGTTTAGTCTTTGGGGCTTCCTTTGGGCGTGGCCGTGAAAGTGTGAGTAATAGTTGGGGAGTGACCTGCTATGGTTGTGGTGGTGTAGGCGACAAGAGACATGAGTGCACGAGTGCACCGGGATCTTTTCAGAGACCTGCACAGAGCTTCGCGAGCAACAGACCGGCTGGATCATGGCCAAACCGGGGAAGTCAGAGTTACCAGAGTGGAGGCAACCGCAACGGCGGTAATTCTTATCAGAAAACACCGACGAACAACAACAACAATCAAGGGTCGGGTGCTAAGCCGACCGCATCGGCCCAAGATCTTGTCCGGGGAGGTGGACGAAAGACCGATGGCAAGTTATTCATGATGGAGAAGAAAGCAGCTGAGGAAGATGCGCACGTTATCACCGGTACATTCCTTGTTAATGGTATTCCTACCTTTGTTTTGTTCGATTCGGGGGCTTCTCAGTCGTTTGTGTCTTCGAGTCATGTTAAACAGTTGGGTTTGAGAGTATATGAATCTGTTAGTGAGCAAGTTTTCATACCTTCGGGTGAGTCTGTATCGTGTGGGAGATTGTTTAGAGGTGTATCTTTGATAGTTGGGCAAGTTGATTTCCCTGTAGACTTGCTAGAGTTTCCTTTTAACGGTTTTGAGATGATAGTTGGGATGGATTGGTTAGGAAAGTATAAAGCTAAGATAGATCATCATCAAAAGAAAGTGTCCTTAAGAGGTCCAAAGGGTGTTAGTGTGTCTTATCGTGGGTTTCTAGTCAAACCCAAAGTTAAGTTGATTGCAAATTTGTTACCTTGAAGTCTTATCTGAGGAAGGGATGTCCTTTGATCCTGTGCCATGTGAGAGATGACCGGATAGAGATTCCGACGGTTGATGAGATACCGGTGGTGGGAGAGTTTGCGAGATGTTTTTCCGAGGAGATTCCGGGGTTGCCACCGAAGAGGGAGATAGATTTCACCGTTGAGTTGAAGCCAGGGACGGGGCCAATCTTTAAGGCACCGTACCGTATGGGTCCTAAGGAGATAGAGGAGCTTAGGAAGCAGTTGGATGATTTGATAGAGAAGGGATACATTAGACCAAGTGTATCGCCTTGGGGAGCACCAGTTCTTTTCGTGAAGAAGAAAGATGGGAGCTTGAGGCTGTGCATAGATTACAGGGAGCTGAACCGTGTGACGATAAAGAACAAGTATCCTTTGCCAAGGATAGATGACCTGTTTGATCAGTTGAGTGGTGCAACAGTCTTTTCTAAGATTGATTTGAGGTCGGGGTACCATCAGGTGAAGATTAGAGAGGTGGACATACCAAAGACAGCTTTCACGTCGAGGTATGGCCATAACGAGTATGTGGTGATGCCGTTTGGGTTGTCTAATGCGCCGGCGGTGTTTATGGATTTGATGAACAAAATCTTGAGACGTTTTGGACCATTTGTAGTGGTATTCATCGACGATATCTTAGTCTACTCTAAGACTAAGGAGGAGCATGAGGAGCATTTGAGGATCGTGTTGCAGACTTTGAGGGACCATGAGTTGTATGCCAAGCTGTCCAAGTGTGAGTTACGGTTAGAGAAAGTTGCTTTTAAGGGGCATGTCATCTCTAAAGATGGGGTAGTGTGGATCCGCGAAGATTGAGGCGGTGACAAAGTGGGAAGCACCAAAGAATGTTGCTGAGGTTAGGAGTTTCTTGGGTTTAGCTGGATACTACAGACGGTTCGTGAAAGATTTCTCCAAGATAGCTAGACCGATGACAGCGTTGATGAGGAAAGAGAACAGGTTTCGTTGGGATGAGAGTTGTGAGACGGCGTTCCAAACATTAAAGGAGCGTTTGACCACAGCTCCTGTCCTAGCATTGCCTGAAGGGAGCGAGAATTTTGAGGTTTATACAGATGCCTCGAAGAATGGGCTTGGATGTGTGTTAATGCAGAATGGTAAAGTAATTGCCTATGCTTCTAGGCAGTTGAAGCCTTATGAGGAGAATTACCCTACTCATGATCTGGAGTTGGGTGCAGTGGTGTTTGCTCTCAACATTTGGAGACATTACCTTTATGGAGCAATCTTTAAGGTATTTTCTGATCACAAGAGTCTTAAGTACATCTTCACGCAGAAGGAGTTGAACATGAGACAGAGGAGGTGGATGGAGTTGATTGGCGATTACGACATGGAAATCATCTACCATGAAGGGAAGGCCAACGTTGTTCTTGATGCTTTGAGTAGGAAGAGTGTACATTCCTTGTGTACAGCTCTATCTTTAATGAGGTGAGGATGAGGTAGCGAGCTTTGGGATACATATGATGCGAAAAGGAGATGCCATGGGTGATATGACAAGATCGACTTGAGTTTTATGATGATATTCGAGGTAAACGGGCTTTGGACCCTAAGATAGTTGAGTGGAGAGTGGAGTAGAGAAAGGGACACAGTGTCCCGCTTTTCTATTCATAGAGATGGTAGTTTGAGGTTTGATGGTAGGTGGTGTGTTCCTAATGATGAGGAGTTGAAAAAGACGATCATGACAGAGGCGCACTGCACACCATATTCAGTTCATCCAGGTGGAGACAAGCTATACAAGGATTTGAAGAAAACGTTTTGGTGGCCTGGGATGAAGAAGGAGACAGCTGAGTTTGTGTCCCGTTGTTTGACATGCCAGAGAGTTAAAGGGGAACAGAGACGACCACAAGGTAAGATTCAGTCTTTAGAGGTGCCTGAGTGGAAGTGGGAATCCATTTCCATGGATTTCATTGTGGGTTTACCTAAGAGCCAACAAGGTAACAACATGATTTGGGTGATAGTGGATCGTCTGACCAAGTCAGCTCACTTTGTTCCAATAAAAGATACATGGACTAAGGCACAATTGGCTATGGCCTATCGAAAGAACGTGCTTAAGTTACATGGAGTCCCTAAGGACATAGTGTCGACGTAGATGCGAGGTTTATATCGAGGTTTTGGAAAGAGTTGCGGAATCGTTGGGAACAACTTTGAAGATGAGTACAAAGATTTCATCCTGCGACAGACGACGGGCGGAGATCGAGAGAACAATCAAGACTCTTGAGGATATGTTGCGAGCTTGTGTGATGGATTTTGGTGGTAGGCTGGGAGCGAGAGGTTGGACTTGATAGAGTTTTCTTACAACAACGCTATCACACCGGTATTGGTATGACACCGTTTGAGGCTTTGTATGGGAGGAGATGTAGGAGTCCAATCTGTTGGGACGACATCTTTGAGGCATGGTTTTAGGACCAGAGATGGTGCATGAGATGGTGGAACAGTTAAGATGATCGGGGAAAGGATGAGAGCACTCGGGACGAGCAAAAAAGAGTTATGCAGATCTACATCGCCGGGATATAGAGTTTTAAGTTGGGGACAAGGTTCTTTTGAAAGTTTCTCCTATGCGCGGAGTTATGAGATTTGGGAAGAAAGGCAAGCTAAGTCAGAAGTTTATAGGGCCTTATGAGATCTTAGAGCGAGTTGGGGAAGTTACTTATCGTCTGGCTTTACCAGCTGCGTTAGAGAGAGTGCATAATGTGTTTCATGTATCGCAGCTGCGGAAGTATGTGAGTGACCCGTCACATGTGTTAGAGGCAGAGAGCTTAGAGCTAGATGAGTCCTTATCATATCTTGAGGTGCCTAAACAGATTCTAGACCGAAAGGTTAGAAAGACTAGGGGTGGTGAGACAGTTTTGCTCAAAATCCTTTGGTCTAACCATGAGACCGAGGAAGCCACATGGGAGCCAGAGGAAGCTATGAAAGAGCGTTACCCTTTCCTCTTTGATCAGGTATGTATGGTTACGGGGACGTAACCTTGTTTCTTTTAGGGGGTAGGAGATGATCGCGGCGGTTTTAAGAGTTTTATACACCTTTTATATGTAGTGTCGGTATGTTTGTCGGGATGAGTTGGGTTAGTATCATGTTTTATGTTAAATTTTGTTTGGCTTTTGAGTCGGGAATGTTGTGGGAGTACCTTTGTTTAGTAGTGGTTTGAACTTCGGGGACGAAGTTCCTTTTAAGGAGGGAAGACTGTAATACTCCGTATTTATAAGTCTTGGGGTACTCTATCGAGTAGGCCTTACTCTGTCGAGTAAGGGTAAGTTGCGAAATAAAATAGTTTCTGACCTGTTGGGTACTCGATCGAGTAGCTGGGGTACTCGATCGAGTAAGGGGGTACTCGATCGAGTACCTTGGGTACTCGATCGAGTGTCCGGTTTTACGAGGAATTTTCTCGGGTTTTGTTAATTATGCGATTAAGGTATTTAAGTCTCGTCGTCATTGTTTTAAATCACTTTTACAAAACCTAAAACCTGTTTAAGAGAGAAAGCAACCATTCATCTTCCTAATCGCATTCTTAGCAATTCCGGAGTTCGAGACGGTCGATTCTTGTCGTTATTCGTATCGTTGAGTTCCTTGCGTCGAGGGTAAGATCTATGTACCCTTTTTATTGTTTTTCCCTTGATTTGGTTAAACCCTAATTTAGAGATTGGGGGTTTTTGTGTGTAGTATGTGATGTGTAGCCTCTATGTGTTATATGATAGGAGGAGGGTTCGTAGAAGAGGCTTTTTGATACAAATTTGTTGATACCGTCTGATCACAGTGCTTTCCGGGTAGGATTTCCTACTCAGTATTAGTCCCATAATGGGATATTGGTGATGTGTTATATTTGGTTGTTTGATATAATGATTGTCTTGTGTTTGTGGTTGTGATTCTTGTTGATGGTTCTCGAGATGCGTTCCTCGGCTGAGTGGGGTCACTTGCGGGAGTGACTTCACGCCTAGTTTCGCCCTTCGTGGAACCCGCCACGGAAGGGGATGTGCACATTAATGGACGGGGTTATCGCTCACTATGTGGAGCGGGGATTTGGTGGGTGCACGGCTGCGTCCCCCATCGCGGCGGGTGGTCCAAAGTGGACGATCGGGATTGAGATGATGGGAATTGGTTGGTTTGTGTGTGTGTGTGTGTGTGACAGTTAAGCTGTCTGTCTATCTTATTATTGTTATACATGTTGATTGTGTGATTAGTACTGACCCCGGTGTTGTTTTGTAAACCTGCGGTGATCCATTCGGGGATGGTGAGCGGATATTGAGCGGTATTGAGATGAGTATCTTTGGGATAGGCCGGGATGCCACGACATGATGATAGGAGTCTTCCGCTATAGCCTTTAGTTTATTTACATTTCCGTTAGACAGTCAGTTTGAAAGCATGTATCGTACTTTTGGTTTGGTTTTGAGGATTGTATCTGTTCACTAAATTATTTATAATAAACATTGTTTCTTTATTGTTGTTTGAATATCATTGCCTCGGGTAACCGAGATGGTAATGTCTTCATACCTGAGTGGTCCTGGTAAGGCACTTGGAGTATGGGGGTGTTACACTTCAACTCTTCCATCCATTTCATTTGCCTCATGGTAGTGCTTCACGTATTGGCCAATAACTTTGAACCTGTTACCCTCGGAACTTTCTAATTCAACGGATCCAAATTTAGTGACACCAGTTATCGTATAAGGACCACTCCACCTGGACTTCAGTTTACCAGGAAACGAACGTAGTCGGACAGTAAACAACAACACTTTCTGGCCGACATGAAATTCTCGAGGTATGATCCGTTTGACGTGCCATCGCTTGGTTTTCTCTTTATAAATGCGCGAGCTATCATAAGCATTTAGCCTAAACTCTTCCAGCTGCAATAAATGATTCCGACCACACAGCTTATGATCATAGTTTAATTCACGAATGGCCCACCAAGCCTTACACTCTAAGTCAACAGATAAATGACAGGACTTCCCATAAACCAACCAGTATGGTGATGCACTAATTGGTGTTTTAAAGGCAGTCCGATAAGCCCACAATGTGTCATCTAATTTTAGACTCCAATCCTTCCGTGATTTAGAAACTACCTTAGCTAAAATCTCTTTTAGTTCCCTATTAGAGACTTCAACTTGCCCACTAGTTTGGGGATGCTACCCCAGACCACGACGATGTTGGACACCGAATTTAGACAATCTAGAAGTAAGTTTATTTTCTTTAAAATGCATTCCCCCATCACTAATGACGACTCTTGGGACACCAAATCGGGGAAAAATAATCTTTTTAAACATCTTAATCATGGTCTTGTCATCACAATTAGGTGAATCAATCGCCTCCACCCATTTAGACACATAATCTACAGCTACCAAGATATACCTGTTACCTTTACTAGACGGGAATGGCCCTTGGAAATTAATGCCCCAGACATAAAAAACCTCAACCTCTAAGATGCTGTTTTGTGGCATCTCATGTCTCTTTGAAATGTTCCCAGAGCGTTGGCAAGCATCACAAGCCGAAACAAACACTTTAGCATCGGCAAATAAAGTAGGTCAGTAAAAACTAGATTGAAGTACCTTAGCCACGGTGCGCAACGGACCGTGGTGACCACCATAAGAAGATGAATGACAGCCCTCTAAGATTACCTTGGTCTCCCACTGCGGAATACACCGTCTGTAGAGACCAGCTTCACACTCCTTAAATAAATAAGGATCATCCCAGAAATACTGCTTAGCGTTATAGAGAAAACGCTTCTTCTGCTGATAGGAAAGGTCGGGTGGCAGCTCTCCACTAACAACATAGTTAGCCAAATCTACATACCATGGATCATGGTTAGTATTAACAAGAACATCAAATAAGGAATCATCAGGAAAAGAATCATCAATAAGTAATGAATCCTCTCCCTCCTGCTGCGATAATCGCGACAGATGAATAGCTACTACATTCTCTTCACCCTTCTTATCTTTGATCTGTAGATCAAATTCCTGGAGAAGAATTATCCATCTCACCAGTCGTGGTTTAGCTTCCTTCTTAGCAAGAAAGTGTCTCAGTGCTGCATGGTCAGTAAAAACAGTGACTTCTGACCCTATCAAATATGAACGGAATTTCTCCAACGCATAAACCACAGCTAATAACTCCTTCTAGGTAGTGGTTTACTTCACTTGAGCCTCATCCAAAGTTCGGCTCGCATAGTAAATTGTACTTAAAGCTTTGTCTTTCCGCTAGCCTAACACCGCTCCTAGTGCATAGTCACTAGCATCGCACATAATTTCGAACGGCAACTCCCAGTTAGGGGGCTGTATAATCGGTACTGTGATCAAGGCATGCTTTAACCTGTTAAAGGCATAAAGACACTCATCAATAAATGCAAATGGGGCATCCTTAAGCAACAGCTGTGTAAGTGGTTGAGCAATTTTTGAAAAATCCTTAATGAACCGGCGATAAAAGCCGGCATGACCAAGGAAACTCCTCACTCCTTTAACATTGACAAGAGGAGGCAATTGCTGAATCACTTGCACCTTTGCTTTATCAACTTCAATGCCTCTATCAGAAACTAATTGCCCAAAGACAACTCCCTCGTTGACCATGAAATGACACTTCTCCCAGTTAAGTACAAGATTAACCTTAATGCAGCGCTGCACACTTTATCAAGGTTAGACAGACAATTAGCAAAATCACTTCCATAGACACTAAAATTGTCCATAAAGACTTCCATAATAGACTCAATATACTCAGAAAATATCCCCATCATACACCTTTGAAAGATGGCAGGGGCATTACACAAACCAAAAGGCATCCTGCGATAAGCAAAAACACCCTGGAGGCAAGTAAAAGTAGTTTTTTCCTGATCGTCTGGATGAATAGGGATCTGAAAGAACCCTGAGTATACATCCAGATAACAGAAAAATTATGAGAAGCTAACCTTTCCACCATCTAATGAATGAAAGGAAGGAAAAAGTGATCTTTCTTTGTGGCGACATTTAGCTGTCTGTAGTCTATGCACATCCGCCAACCAGTTACTACTCTAGTGGGTATTAACTCGTTTTAATGATTCTTAACCACAGTAGTCCCTCCTTTCTTAGGAACTACCTGAACTGGACTTACCCATTTAGAATGACCAACAAAGTAAATAATACCTGCATCGAGCAACTTCATTACCTCAGCCATAACGACATCTTGCATCTTCAGGTTCAGTCAGTGGTGACCCTGTCTACAAGGTTTGTGATCTTCCTCAAGCTCAATGCTGTGCATACAAATATTAGGATTGATTCCCTTAAGGTCATCCAATGAATAACCCATGGCCTTCCTGTTTTTCTTAAGAACAGCTAACAAAGCGATCAGCTGATCATCATCCAATTTAGCACTAACAATGACTGGATATTGCTTTATATCATCTAAAAATGCATACTTAAGATGAGAAGGAAGAGGTTTACGCTCAGGTACCTTTACCTCTATGGCGCATAGAGTATTTATCATTTGTTCCACTCTCTCTCCTTCAGAGTCGGTGAGTTCACGCTCATCTAATGCAGCTTCAAGCAAATCCAACACAACATCATTGTTCTCTGGGTTATCTGCACACTCATCTAACAACATCAATGTAACACCCCCATACTCCAAGTGCCTTACCAGGACCACTCAGGTATAAAGATGCTACCATCTCGGTTGCTCGAAGCAATGATAATCATAAGACAATAACGAAACAACATTTAAATAGTATAACTTTAGTGAATAGAATACAATCCAAAATCAAATACCAAAATATGGTTACATGTTCTCAAAACCAACTGTCTACTCAACTAAATGAAATGTTTAATAAACTAATCATGCTACAGCGGAAGACTCTATCATCAGACGGTGGCACATCCCAGCTATCCCATGTAACTCAACTCATACCTGCTCAACAACTGCTCACCATCCCCGAATGGATCACCACAGTTTTCAAAACAATAAACGGGGTTAGTACTAATCACACAATTTATATAATCCAACAACACAGTAAACAAACACCTCAATCATCACAGATATCCTCCGAACTCCATTTCCAACTCCACAATACTGATTACACACTAAAATGTGTAGCCCTGCTAGAGTGCCCATCGCAACAGGTCACTCCACGCCGCCAGTGGGGGACCGCAGCCGTACCCACCAAATCCCCGTTCATCTCCGTCGAGCGATAAACCCAAATTCCTTAATGTGCACATCCCTTCTGTGGCGGGTTCCACAGAAGGCGAATAATGGGCGTGAAGCCACTCCCGCAAGTGACTCCACTCAGCCAGGGACGCGCCCCGAAGAACACAGACAGATACAATCAATCACAACTACTATCAACAACCAAATCCAACAATCGTCACAATACGAGTATGATAATATTCAACAATCACAAAACACCAACAACACATTATGGGACTAATACTGAGTAGGGAAACCCTACCTGGAAAGCAACACAGTTAGATGGTCTCAAAAACTGTTATCAAAAAGCCTCTTCTACGAATCCTCCTCCTAACATACAATCATATAATTACTACCAATCAAGAAATACAACAAAACCCCCAAATCTCCAAATTAGGGTTTAACTAACTTTAACGAAATACTATAAAAACAGTATGTAGATCTTACCCTCGACGCAAGGATTACAAAGGTATAAAGAAACACGAATTCCGACCTTCCAAGCTCCGGGATTTGCCAACAATGCGATTGATGCGAAGAACGTAGATTGTTTTCTCTTTTGAAAGTAATTAGGTTTGTAAAAGTGTTTAAAGAAAGTGACGGGAGTAATTATATACTAAATCGCATTATTAACAAAACCCGACAAATCATCCCCCCGTAAACCGGCTACTCGATCGAGTAGCTGACATACTCGATCGAGTGCCTGCTACTCGATCGAGTATCAAGGTTACTCGATCGAGTACCCAACAGGTCAGAAACTATTTTAAAACGCAACACACTCTTACTCGACAGAGTAAGGCTCACTCGATAGAGTACCGAGAGACTCATAAAACCGTAGTATTACAATCAAAGCTTATAGTGGATCCTTTATAAAGGAATCCGACCACAACTCATAAACAGACTAGTCAACAATATCAACTGAATAACAAGTATCCTCTATCATCGGACGAGCAAGTGTACCGGGTAAACTAAAAGTGATCGCATCATCCCTCACTGCAAGAGTCAAACGCCCTTGTTTGACATCAATAATAGCCCTAGCTGTACATAAGAACGGTCTTCCTAGTATACTTGGGGTCCGGGTATCCTCAGCTATGTCTAAGACAATGAAGTCCACTGGTATAAAGAACTTGCCTACTTTAACAGGCACGTCCTCTAGGATACCTATGGGTCGTCTAACAGATCTATCAGCCATCTGTAAGGTGATGTTAGTCATTTTAAGGTAACCCATATTAAGTTTCTTGCAGACAGAAAAAGGCATGACACTGACACTGGATCCCAAATTATAGAGAGCCTTATCTATCACTTCGTTTCCTATAGTACGGGTAATAAAGAAACTACCCGGATCTTTCATTTTTTGTGGAGCTTTGTTTAGAAGCAAATTACTAGACTCTTCCAAAAAGACAACAATCTCGAATTCACTAAGCTCTCTTTTACGCATCAAAATGTCTTTCATAAATTCTGTGTAAGTAGGTACCTGGGTAATAAGTTCAGTAAATGGGACGGTTACCTGAAGGTTCTTGACTACGACCACGAATTTACCGTACTGTCGCTCGACCTTAGCATCCTTTAGATGGCCCGGATAGGGAATCTTGGTAGCAGTAAGCGGGTCTGCGACTTTCTCTTTACCTTCGTTAGAACGCGACATCTTCGCAGCAGGGGAAGACGATACGGTAGCGGAATTAGGCTTTGAAATAGGACTTCCACCGGCGCAGGCATTCGATCGAGTACAATTTCCACTTGTTCGAACGTTTTCTATAGGCGAGTTACTCGATCGAGGAATGCATACCTCTCGATCGATAAAATAGATTTGGCATAGTTCGATCGAAGGCCTGAGTCACTCGATCGAACACTTTTATTGGGCAAATTACTCGATCGAGAAGAACAATCTCCTCGATTGAGATCGTTAGTTTGAGCGTCTTTCGATCGAACAACGGGGGTATTCGATCGAGTACTTTAGGAGGATATATCACTCGATCGAGAAGAATTAGCATTCAATCAAGCAGTTTGGCGATGCGCAGCAGGGGCATCTTCAATTAACTCCTCCAGAAAAATTTCCGGGATATCGTCAGCAGATTTATCATCATCTTCCGACATATTCGGTCCATCATAGGTAAGACCGCTTCAGAGATTTATTGCATTTATCGGGTCACATTGAGGTGTATGATTAACTTGTGTTTGCTTGGATGCAAGTTGCGCGACCTGGTCTTGCAACTCTTCTATAGCATTGTCATCTTTGTCTGACTTTCTTTCAAGCTGTAGTGTTAAATTCAGCACCAAAGACTTCAACTCTGTAAGTTCTATAATTGTGGAAGGTGAATCAACTTGTTGTGGCATTGGTTTAGAAGGACTAGAGGCACTTGTCATGGTCAAATCTTCATATAGTTTAGAGAACGGTACGCGTTGCTTGAATTGTTGATAAGCACAGACTCGCTCTACATCCGCCATGCCAGTTATAGGGTCGTGTCCCTCCGTACCGCATCTACCACAAATTACCTCTTGCTCAATTATGGCACAAACTTGTTCATGTACCCCCGAAGGTTGGACAATCTCCGAATTTTCTAACCTTCCACTGGGACTTTCCACTGCAGCTACTAAAGACTCGCTCACTCGTCTACCTCCTGTAGGATTTCCATATTCAGCTACATGAATGGCTATTTCCTCGATAAGTCGCCATCCCTTATCATCTTCGACATTATTCTGGAATCTCCCTTTGGCTGCATTATCCAACACGACTCTTTGATCATCATACAACCCATTATAGAATTGGGTGCATAAGAACCATCGTTGGAAACCATGGTGAGGTACAGAGCGAACTAATTTCTTGAGCCTAGTCCAAGCTTCATTTAATTCTTCAGTGGCCAACTGTGTAAAAGTGGTGATTTGGCCTCTCAGCAAATTAGTGCGCTGTGGTGGAAAATACCTTCTGTAGAAGGCTAACGCTAGGGAATTCCAGTCAGTAACACCGGCAGCTTCCTTATCCAAGTCTCTCAACCACTCTCGGGCATCATCAGTCAAGGAAAAAGGAAAAAGGACTCCCTTAACCCTGTCTTGTTGTTGGAATATGTGTCCTTCGACAATAATGCGATCACGACTGTTGATCATGATGATCACGTGTTTAAATCTCATTATAAAGAATACAATTGGGAAGTAATTTTGTTCTTTGTCAATGGTCAACATATATCGGTAATGATTGGCTGACTAGAGTTTGACATTACTGTCGTGCGACGGTGGTGATCAGTTGACCCCCTAGGTCATACCTATAGGGCAACACTCTTAATTGATTATTTAATTAATCGTATAATGTTACGAGTTAATTAAATTATTTGAAAATTGACGGACGATTTTGGAAGTAAAATTTACGTATCAAATTAAAATGTGATTATATGAGATACGGTCTGAGTAATTGAATCGTATAATTACTCGGATGAAATTATTGTTTATAGAAACAATTAAATTTGAATGAATTATTATAAATACAAACTGTTGTGATTTATAATCGGTAAAATATTTTGGTACAAGTAATTATGAAATTACTAAGTCGTTTTTGTATATGACGTATTTTTATCAATACGTTGATTTTTAATATGTTAAAAATACATAACAAATTTATGTGACATATGACATGTTACATATTGACAAATTGACAAAAAATAATATGGACTCCATATTATAATTGTGCCGAAATAAGGGAGGGGTTTTAGACTAATATTGTGTTGTTTAATTTATTAATAAACACAATGATTACCTATTATTTAGCCATGCAAGCCTATTATGTATTGTAAAGAACAACAATTGCATGCATTGGCTCCCCTAAAAGCCCCCCTTCCACCCGGTTTTGAGAAGACAAAAACCATCATGGTTTTTGATTATTTTTACCTAATAATATACAAAATGTTGTATTTTATTCATTCATTCACTTACTCATCCAAAATATAATTCTAGAGAGAAAAATAACTCTCTCCTTATTCTCTCTATAAAACCGAAATATTCAAAGTGTTACATAATATTTTGGTTCAATTTTCTTCAAATTAATATTGTACTAGCTTCTATAATATTAATTTTATTAAGGGTAAGCTTTGGGTATTAATCCTAAGGAGAGATCCTACACTTGGATCTTGGTTCTTCCATCATAGGAAAGCACAAGAACAAAAGAAAAGGAGATTTCTTTTGTGCCCATAAAACCGAAATCACCAATGCAAGAACATGATTTCTCCTCTATTTTATCATTTGTTTGCATGCATAAAATCCATATTTAATTTTATGACAAATTAATTTATAACATATATGAGTATGTTTATATATAAAGATCTACATTTCCTTCAATTGGTATCAGAGCCACGATTGTTTGCATGCAAATCGGTTAAAAGTTTTTCCGAGTTATTAGAATGACATATAAAACTTGTAAAATTTGTGTTATTATGATATATCACGAAATTAATTCATGCATGTTAATATTTCTGGTCCTAAAATGTTTTAGGATATTTTGGTTAATTTTACGGATTTTTATTGTTCATATTATACAATAATGGCATTTAAATATGATTTTATGAGTAAAAATGTCATTTTTGGTCTAAAATTAGCTATACTTCGAATTTTCCATTGATTTTTGGATATGTTGTCACATATATTATTTTGAGATAACCTGTAAATTTTCATATTTTTTGGACTTGTTATGCTCGAAAAATGAATTTTTCATTATTAAATTCGGATTTAGGTGAAAAATAGGTTAATATGAGTTAAATTTCGAATCTGGTCATAAAAATTTAATATGTTGTCACATACAATTTTACAAGATGTGTGTAAAATAATTGGCTATAAATAAGTCTTTTTGCATGATTTATGGATTTTTGAAGAAAAATAGCATAAATAGTGACATTATTAGTGGAAAATTAATAAAACATAATCTATGACTTAGGAAAAACGTCTAATGTTGCATTTTATTATATTTTTCAGATCTAAAATTGAAAAGTTAATGAATATAATTTTTCCATGTTTTTATGATTATTTTTGTTAAAACCGATAAACCGCAACATTGTTTTTCCGGAAAAATTTCGAAATTTTTAACCTAAATTTTTGAACATTATGAGTGTCATGGTATTTTTCCATAATGTTCATAAGTTTAAATTTCAAATTTTGAATTTATTTGAAATTTTGTGATTTATTTGAAGTTTATAGCTTATTTTTGTAATTTTTGGTCCATTTATGAAGAATTTTATAAAATATGGGTTAATTATGGTCAAATTATTAGTGAAGACTAAATTTTGAGTCCTAAGAGGTTAGGGTAATTAACTTATGCATAAATATGAGTTTATGTATTTTTGTGATTATAAAAATGTTGAAATCACGCAAATCCGTAAAAACCGAGTAATATACGATATTGGCAAATTAAAGGCGATTTAGCATAAAATTGAGCATGTTCATACATATTATAATGTTGCATTTTTCCTTATGATTGTCATAATTTTAATTTATGTAATTTTGAATTATGTAATTTTTACTTAGTATGGCCTTAGTTTTAATTGGTATTTCCCGAAATGTATGGGAATATCGATTCGGTTGTAATTTATTGTGATCTCGTATCACCGTTTTGTAATTTAATAGATTTATTTTATTTTAGTTACAAATGTATAATAGGAAATTATGTAATTTATTATGTAATTTTATTTATCTCGGAGTTCCCAAAGACGGATTTCTTCAAGATGTCGATACATAAAGACGGTGTTACCTCGAGATGCGTGCCACAACCGATGTTCAAGGGACCAATGGAGTTGGTTTCCGAATATGTAATAGTTAAATAGTTTTTCTATTTTAGGAAAGGCCATACTAGGATTTGTTTATTTTTATGCTTGCATTTTATTTTATGTCACATGCATCGCTAAATCGCCATAACTAAAACATGCATTATATTTTTATCGAGTTTATCGACCGTGTCAATTAGAATTATCGTAGTTCACCGCTTTAGTTCACTTAAAACGTGATAGATAATAAGTTGACATGACCTCTCGCTAAAACAATTAATTAAGACATAGCCTTACCAAAGAGTAGAAACCATGAAAACCTATTTCGTGAGGGAGTGCACTCGGCCACACCGGGGTACAAACCTTGTTACGTAGGGGAAGTGGGTGATAAATGTCTATCCACCGAATTCATATTGATAAGGGTTTCATCGGCCACACCGTGCCCAAGTTAAATATGGGTTTGGATCATGGACACATTTATTCGAAATTTGGATTGAACTCAACAAAAATTTTTCGATAAGGGTTTTATCGGCCACACCGTCCCCTTGTTGAATGTGTTTTGGGCTAAAGATATATGTTAAATGTAATATTATCGACCAAGAATTCTAAAAGTAGAATCGATTAAACGTTAATCCACCGAGTTATATTGATAAGGGTTTCATCGGCCACACCGTGCCCAAGTTAATATGAATTTGGGTCTTGGAATCATTTATCTAGTTGGGTAGAGGTCACTAGAAAAATGCATAAAACTTGTTTAAATCATACATTTTTCGAGTATTATTATTAAAACGACATTTGTTTTACTCCTTATATTTTGTTTTGTAGACCACTTCTTTTTCATAACAAATGGCAACACCAACACCAACTCCAAACGCCACACCTCTCGCTAGTTCATCATGGCTCCGATCCTTTATGGATCGATGTAAACTTGAAAAGAATGGGTCAAATTTCTCCGATTGGGATGCCCAACTCAAATTAGCCGCCGAAGGTGACGACAAGCTTCGTTACCTTACCGAGGCCTCTCCACCCGAACCCTCCACTAGGTCCACCGCGGCCACTAGGGAAGCATATGAGGCTTACCAAAAGGAGTCCGCCGCAATGAAAAATGTCTTGATATTTGCGATGGAGGCGGACCTCCAAAGGAGAGCCTTTAAAATGGGCAATGCTAATGAGATTTACTCCAAACTTGTGACCATGTTTTCACAAACTCCGCGGATCGTCCAATATGAGGCGGCCGCGGCATTCTTTGATCTCGACTTCAAAGAGGGCCAAAAGGTTAGCCCTCATGTGCTCAAACTCATGGAGCTTGTCGAGACCTTGAAAATTCAAAAGGTTGAAATCCCCAAAGAACTCATCGTAGATAGGATTCTACACTCCTTGTCCAAAGTCAAGGCATATGTGCAATTCCGAGTGAATTTTAACATGCAAGACAAGGATGTGTCTCTTGAGGAGTTGCACAAGTTACTTGTGCAAGCCGAGAGGGACATGGGGTTAAATATGAACCTTCCCAAGGATGTGCTTAACATAAGCACTAAGAGTAAGGGGAAGTTCAAGAAGAATGGGAGAAAGGGCAAGAAGCAAGCTCCCACATTCACCAAAGCTAAGACTTGTGAAGCTAGCACCTCAAAAGTCAAGAAGGGTCCTCTTGATAAATGCCATTATTGTAATGGCATGGGACATTGGAAAAGAAATTGTTCCAAATACCTTGGTGATATTAAGGCTGGAAAGATCACTCCAGTAGGTAAATGACTATCCTTCTTTTATGTTTCTAATTCAACTATGGTATTATGATGCAAAGTTGTGATAATGTATCTCCCTTTTTATTGTAAATAGGGCCTCCACCAAGCAAAGACAAGGGAAAGGAAAAGCAAGCATGAGAAACCATGGAGAAGCTATGGATAGCTTTTATGGAGCTTTGCTTTTCATTGTCTTATTTTAAGTTATGTTTTGAATTTTAGAACTTTAAGTTTCCGTGTTCGACATGGAAAGGTATTTTGGATAATGATTTGTATTTTGGATGATGGTGACTTGGTTTGCAACCCAAGTCACCCATTTTATCATTTATCCTTTATGTTCTAAAATTTCATCTTTAAATGCTTGCTCTTAGGAACATAAGATTATTCACTTAAAGTGATCTAATAGACATATGTCCACATGCTTAAGGCTTGTGTATGATCATTTATAAAGTGATTTTGAGTCTATGAACTCTCTTAAAGGAATGTCAATCACCAAGTACACATATGAAATCAATAACTATTAGTCTATCTATGAGATAGTTCTCCTTATACTTCAACATCATTAATTTGTGTCTCATATGCTATCTTTAAATCTATAGTGTATTTATTCTAAAGATAGAGTGGGAGAAAAATGAGGACACAACACACAAGGCAAGATAAAATTGTGTACTTGTGTATATGAAGATCTACGCAAGAGATAATGATTTGAATAAAGGTATATCTATTTACATAGTATGCCGAATAGATGAGATCTATGATCTCAAGTTAGTTCTATATGACTAAAGAGACCAAGTGAAGTAATCATAAGAGTATATTCTCAAGATAACTACACGAGGAGACCAAAAGAAAGTTTTGGAAGAAAAATGACTAATGTAAACTCTTAACAAGTTTTTGACTAAGTTTATGAAATATTTGACCAATAGTTTCAACCTTGAGATTTACTTAAGAGCCTAAATGAATCATAGTAACATACTAGTTATGATCGAGTTGCAAAGATTGATATACCGATATCTTCAATGGCCAAAGTCTTAACCACGCAAATGTCATTTCTTAACCTCATTATGAAATGGTTAAACCTCCTTCCAAAAGGGTATTTGCGAAGGACGTATTCTAGATATTATTTATATTTGAATAATGACATTTCTACACATCATTATGACATGACTGTGTTGGAGATTTAAAATCTCTTTCCGTAAGGTTAAGATAAGACCACTTCAAAATAGGTATTTTGAAAGGATATGATGGGAACATATATGGTTTTATCCTAATAACTTGGCAATGCAATTTATATTTCAATTCTTGATAAATTTCGATTGAGAAGTCAATTTCGAAATGTGTGAAATTGAGTGGGAGTTAGGAAATTCTCATGTGAAGACATGGAATTTAGTGGGAGCTATCATCCTTTGAATGTTTACGACTCATCACTCATTAAAGAATGACGAGCTAATACCTTCTTTCATAAAGAAGCATTTGAGTTTTCAATTCTGGATGAAAATGGACAATGATGAATCCAATTACATCAAGGGATGTTGGATTAGTATTAAGAGATACACATCGAATCAACATTCACATAGGTTATTCATGTAGATGAAAATGGAATTGCCATTAGCAGTCATGGTCGTTCATTGAATCTATGAACGGTTGATCTCATGATTATTAGTAACTAATGTTTCCGCCATTAGAATGATCATGTACATGTCTAATTATAAATCATATGCATAAGAGCATGATGATTGATTGGTAAGCCATAATAGAAACGTCATGAATTCTCAAGTAGAATCCGATGAGCGATTTCGGTGTTTGACGGAATACTCCATTATGTGATAAGAGGTTGCACATATTATAGAAAGTCCGAGCACATGTAAGGATTTATGAGAATCCCAAATCTTTCAAGCCTAGAAAGAGAAATAAGAAGTTTTGGAAGGATGCTTAGTTGAATAAGAGGTTATTCAAAACTAATCTTTCCTAGTTAAGCTAGGACTTGTGAGAAGTGCTAGGCTAATAATCTTGACAAATTGTTACAAGAATCTACAAAACATATACCTAGTGCATTGTGTGTGGATGGAGTACTTGACCAGTACAAGTTATATCATTCATCACAAATTCGTTCGTTATGAGATAATCGATAAGAAAGTTCTTTCAAGTTAAAGAACCAAAACCAAGGTCGGGAACCTTGATGTGTACTTGGTAAGATTCATGCTATGAGAGAGAACATGAATGTAAAGGAAATTGCAAGTTTAAGAAGTTTGAACATATGGACACATGGCATGTTAAACTTCTATTGTAATCAATGAGTGTTTACACTTACGATATATATCACAAGGTTGTAATGTGATATTGACTACCCGAGTGTGATGTCGACATTTGTCGTTTGAGTTATTATTAACTCACCTTGTACATTGTTATATCCAAACGGGTTGTGGAGACAATTGAACCCCGTTAAAGTGAACATGGATTAACATTGTATTTGCCCATAGTTACTTGTATGAGGTGACGTCTCGAAGTGACTAGAGTGTGATGCGATTGATGGCAAGTTCAAGTGCCATAGAGTAATGTGAGATGACTAGTCGATCACATAGAGAGACTGTTAGGAACATTTTGTTGGGCCTAATGGCCGCTTATAGAGTTCTGGCAAATTTATATAGCCTGGTCGTGGCGAGAGCTACTATAGTATTCGAATGAGTCGATTCTTTTGACTAAAGACTATTCACTTAAGATGGCACAGTTTCAGATTAACTTTGATTTGTGTTACTACGACCTTCGTAAATGGGGTCAAATGGGCATATTTTGGGTTATGATGGCTGTGGCTAGTCGAAGGGAATGAGTGCGATATGAATTGTCCACCCCTAGTCAGGGTAATAACAATATCTCAGGGCCACTCGAGGAGTAATGAACTGGAAATGCGTGGCCACGCTCGGAAAGTATCTATGATAGATAAGTCCGGTCAATCAGTTATTCTCCAGATCGAGGAAACCACTCTCGATATGATCACTTGCAAGTACGACCTGAAAGACACCTTGCATTGAGTGGGAGATAGTAATAGGACAAGAGAATTGGTGACGCACACTTGTCGAGGACAAGTGGGAGATTGTTGGAATATGTGTCCTCCGACAATAATGCGATCACGACTGTTGATCATGATGATCACGTGTTTAAATCTCATTATAAAGAATACAATTGGGAAGTAATTTTGTTCTTGTCAAATGGTCAACATATATCGGTAATGATTGGTGACTAGAGTTTGACATTACTTGTCGTGCGACGGTGGTGATCGATTGACCCCTAGGTCATACCTATAGGGCAACACTCTTAATTGATTATTTAATTAATCGTATAATGTTACGAGTTAATTAAATTATTTGAAAATTGACGGACAATTTTGGAAGTAAAATTTACGTATCAAATTAAAATGTGATTATATGAGATACGGTCTGAGTAATTAAATCGTATAATTACTCGGATGAAATTATTGTTTATAGAAACAATTAAATTTGAATGAATTATTATAAATACAAACTGTTGTGATTTATAATCGGTAAAATATTTTGGTACAAGTAATTATGAAATTACTAAGTCGTTTTTGTATATGACGTATTTTTATCAATACGTTGATTTTTAATATGTTAAAAATACATAACAAATTTATGTGACATATGACATGTTACATATTGACAAATTGACAAAAAATAATATGGACTCCATATTATAATTGTGCCGAAATAAGGGAGGGGTTTTAGACTAATATTGTGTTGTTTAATTTATTAATAAACACAATGATTACCTATTATTTAGCCATGCAAGCCTATTATGTATTGTAAAGAACAACAATTGCATGCATTGACTCCCCTAAAAGCCCCCCTTCCACCCGGTTTTGAGAAGACAAAAACCATCATGGTTTTTGATTATTTTTACCTAATAATATACAAAATGTTGTATTTTATTCATTCATTCAGTTACTCATCCAAAATATAATTCTAGAGAGAAAAATAACTCTCTCCTTATTCTCTCTACAAAACCGAAATATTCAAAGTGTTACATAATATTTTGGTTCAATTTTCTTCAAATTAATATTGTACTAGCTTCTATAATATTAATTTTATTAAGGGTAAGCTTTGGGTATTAATCCTAAGGAGAGATCCTACACTTGGATCTTGGTTCTTCCATCATAGGAAAGCACAAGAACAAAAGAAAAGGAGATTTCTTTTGTGCCCATAAAACCGAAATCACCAATGTAAGAACATGATTTCTCCTCTATTTTATCATTTGTTTGCATGCATAAAATCCATATTTAATTTTATGACAAATTAATTTATAACATATATGAGTATGTTTATGTATAAAGATCTACATTTCCTTCACTTGTGTCACCCCAGCAAGTAATGGAATGGTAAAGCAATACTCCATAAACAACTCTATGTGCTTACATGGATCCTCGTCAGGTACCCCCTTGAAGAGATTCCTCTCAACTAGCTGTATATAAGACAGATGGATCCCAAAGGTTCCTACATCTATAGTGGGAAGCATAAAACCTTTAGGCAAAGAATCCTCTGTAGGCTCTGAGTGACTGGCGATGTTTGGCATCTTGGCAAACGGAGCTGATAGGACGGCAGTTATGGCGATGTCTTCTTCTAGGACAGATTTTCTGCAAAACTATTAAAGCACTAGACAAATATGAGATCAGTCTCAAGGAATAAATTCCTTGAGACGAGAGACAAACTTAAATAGAGCAACAAAATTACGCCACCTCCCCGGCAACGGCGCCAAAATTTGAAACCTCTCGTTTAGTACCAAAAATAAATACCTAAAATTACTAACAAAAGCTAGGGGAAGTAGGGTCGATCTCCACAAGGAGGCGGTCACTATCTACTCATTATTCGGTCTGTCTAAGGTCACAAGATGGGGGGTTTGAGTTGAATAAACTAAACTAATAAAAGTAAGGGTTGGGAGAAAATAAAGAGAGAGAGATGCCAGGATGTCGGGTTACCATGGTATTACACAAATTAGCTAGAGATGAGGTCAGTCGGTCTAATGTGAGAAGGGTAAAGGAAAGGTCCTTTCGGTCCGCTATCCGCCCTAAAATACTACTAGCTTAGTTTCCGCCCTCACTAGTGTAGTCTATTGCTCATAACAGGTCTATTCATTCTAATCTTCCGATCTAGTTCTGAACTTAACCAAATTAACTAATTCAGTTGCATGCATTCAACCAAACGATAATAATTATATTGTTAATGAAACAATTTTCACATTAAGCCTCCTAAACCAAATATCGCATCATCGCTATACTACCATGGCTCCCCTAATCCTAGCATTAAGGGATTAGCTAAGCATAACAAATAAAATAGGAATGAGAAATAAGGCAAGAACAAGCATGATGAAGAAATAAGCAAAAGAGAATTAATATAAAAGAGAGAGAAGAAAGGTTACAAAAGTTTAGAATCCGGCAAAAGAAGGGCAAAGCATCGTTCAACATAGGAAAAGGGAAAAGGAGGTATGAGAAGAGATATCTAAACCTAATTACGTCTCTCCTATTTATAGGAGAGACAATTATTAAACCTAAAACACGAAATTAAGATAAAAAGCCCGCGTCCAACAACTAAATACTCGATCGAGGACTTTCATATCACTCAATCGAACAAATCCAAGCTAAAACCTCTCGATCGAAGATTTAGGTACTCGATCGAACACTATCAAAAAGGCACCATTCGATCGAGAGCATTAGGTACTCGATCGAGTACTTTCCTGCGCACAATTCCTGCTTCGCGCACTGAACTTCAAACGGCCACCAGTTCTTCATTACTTGGGCAAACAGAGTTTTTCCGGTGGCGTTGGAAAGCTAAGAGAACAAGCTTTCATCTTCAATTGGACTCACTTAAAAGTATGTTGTAGAAATCGAGATATGGCTCTTCAAAGTAGGCACTAGCAATATGAAGCTCTTCCTTTGTCCGCTAAGCTTCCTTACTTGTATGCGCATCTCAAAATAGTAGTTTCAAAGCTCCAACTTAACTCATCTCCTAAATCCACGCATAGGGACATGTATTAAGCTTGATTCTGCTTCTCTTTGGTTCATTTCTGCAAATAAGACAAGAGCAACCAAAGTAGACAATTCGGGAGACATTTGTAGCTAAACACTACGTAATATGCGTAGAAATGCGTGCAAATCCGGTACAAAAAGCCTATATAAATCGCACGCATCAGTAATCATCACCCTTAACCACTAGTGACAACACCACAACACCACCACTGTTCGTATAACAAATCTCTTACACTCACCTCTAAATATAACAGTATCTTCGATTAACATCCCAAATAAAGAACATCAAACCCCTCAACAAAATTTACCTGAACATTCATTCCAATTCAGTCTTTAAGTGTATCGTCACCTAACTCACCACAAAAATCTCAAATCGTGTCAATACTTTACCAATTTTTACTTTCCTTAATTCCTCAAAACTCATGGCTAACATGTTGTCCCGAAACTTCTATATAACCATTAACTCATACCCTCTCATGATGTTATCGTACATCTCCATGATTCATTACTTTCATGCTCCATAACTCCGGTCAACGTTCTCTTGGTTTACTCCCCTCGTTCCTTTCCTTTTACACTCGACAAAGTCAATTAACAATTCAACTCCATATTCCTTCTACCTAACTCTTTAGTGCTCCGGTTATCTTCTCATTACTCCAAAACTCAAATCCCATTATTTCATACCAGTACCATCTCAATCTTTCTTACCATGGATCTTCTCTTATCATGCTATCACCCACACTTGTCACCAATCAGTCTACACCGTCTCACTTTTTTTTCGCCTCTAGAAACCAGAACTCGTTTTATACCGTTAACTGTCCAGGAAAATTACTCACTAGGCTCACCTCGTGATAATCCAAATTCCCAAACTAAATCTCTATCTACAAATCAATATCGCGACATAATTCAATCTAAGCTTTTTATACACCATTATTTTCCATCTATTTACAACGACCTTCCCATTACATATATTCTTATCCAACCCAGTTGTAACTATCTCCCTTCATAATCCTTAAACATCCTTAGTTACCACCATTTGCATCCCTCATTTCAATCTTTTCATTCTCACGTTCCATAAACTTACATCATCCCATTACCCATATTCACTTACTTTTACATTACTCAACACGCCATCATATCACTCATCACATCTCACAAAACATGCTCCATGCCTCAATAAGCTCATTAACCTCCCTTTTCTTTTTCCACTATCCATCACAACCACATATAACTCATGTCCTCCCCACCAAACTCATACGCATCAGTTGGTGCTTCTCTTACATCATAAGATTGGGTAACTTACGCATCAAGACCAACACATATGTAAACCAATGCATAAAGAATCAAAAGAACACCTTTGAATTAAACATGAAATGCGACGAAGTAAAAAGGTAAGCATATGACCCAAAACAAGGGTCACTAGATCGAGTACAGCCTACTCGATCGAGTAGGTGAAGGTCAGTAGGACGTATAATAAATTACCAGGGCTACTCGATCGAGTAAGGGTTAATTGATCGAGTAATAAGAGGTACACTCGATCGAGTAAGGACCACTCGATCGAGTACCATACGCATTTCTTAGCACTGTCCAATTTTCGTAAAACGGTCATATCTCACTCGTTTCATGGTCATTTTGGGCGTGTGACCTATCGTTTGAATCGTAAAAGAGCAAGCTATCACCTCCAAGTGGAATCACATCAGTATTAATAATTAATCTCAAGTTATAACAGTTTAAAGACAACTTCACTGTAATCAGACAACATAACAACTTGATTCCTACTTCCAAACAACTTAAACAACAACAAAGTAAACAAATCAACTTGATACTCAATTAACCACATGTTACTATCTAAAAAAGCCAAACATTAACATCCATTATGATGATATAGTATTCAACTTACCAATCATGTTCTGCCCGCACGCTTTTATTCTATAACTTTTCGCAACAAAATATATATGTATGTATACATCAAACACAAACATTATATTCACATGTTACTAACATAACAACATTATAAAAATTCACTTCCGTCATATAAACATGCTTAAATCATGAAATCATATTCTTATGCAACATTACTTCATATTTTTCGCCAAATCATCCATCATACACTTTATCCAATATATGCATATGAAATAACAGTAAACAAGTAGCTTAACCACTAATCATATTACATATACGATTACTTTCATCCTTTTCACCACATCCTCCATTCAACCATATACCATTCATCCAACAAACTCATATAAACATAAGTAAACACATAGCGATCCCACGACACCCCATAGTGACCGGTTTAAAGTTGTAGGGCGAGTTCGCGACTTTAGGACGTCTTCCAAGTCTTTGCATTAGCTCCTAACAACTCTTATCCGGGTTCATTTTAATTTGACTCTCTATATGCATTAGGCTCATTAGTTACAGGTTCCAAAATCGTCTCTCTGATACAACTTTGTAACATCCCCATACACCAAAGTGCCTTACCAAGACCACCTAATGCATGGACGTGCTACCATTTCGGTTACCCAAGGCAATGTATATCAAATTGACCAAAAAGAAACATACTTTAGACAAATTAATTTAAAGTGATTACATAAAAACCAACTGGAAAGTAAAGTACAACTGTTCTAAAACCAAACTACAACTAAAGTAACAAAGAGTATTATGATAACACAGCGGAAGACTACTATCAGACTCGTGGCGACTCCATCCCCAGATAATCCCGCGCGCATCCATAGTATACCTGCTACACAACTGCTCACCACCCCCGAATGGATCACCACAGTTTTTAAAACATATAAACGGGGTCAGTTACTGATTACGCAAAACACAATACATAAGATACAACACACACATTACCCAAACTCCGTCACAACTCATCACACCTGACTACACACTAAAGTGTGTAGTCGTGCCAGAATACCTACCGCAACAGATATTCCTCGCCGCTAGTAAAAGACCGCAACCGTTCCCACCTAAGCCCCGTTCATCTCATCCTAGCGATAACTCATGTTCCTTAATGTGCACATCCCCTCTGTGGCGGGTTCCACATAGGGAGAATCAAGGGCGTGAAACCACTCCAGCAAGTGACTCCATTCAGCCGAGGACGCACCTCGAGAACCACAGACAGTTATACAATCAATTATACAACAACAACTTTAACACCAAACCAACATGATATAGATAAACAATAAACACAATCACCATCACAATTACGTAACCAATAACCGAGTAGGGAAACCCTACCTAGATAAGCAAACACCAAGATCGTCACAATAAGCTAATCAGAAACGTTCCTCTTACGAAATCACCTCCTATCAAACACACAATCATACAATCACCATCTATTATCAAAATACTCCCAAAACCCCCAAAATACCTAATTAGGGTTTCGACTAAAAATCAATTAAACGATATAAAAACTTTACAATGGTCTTACCCACAATACGACGGTCTCAACGGCGTAAAGAACCCAACGATCCGACAGTTCTAGCCCTTAGGATTTGATAGCAATGAGAGGAGAACAATCGACGTTGCTTTGTTTTCCTTGTAAAAACATTAGAGAATAAGGGTAAAAGTAAAGAGGAATTGTCGAAATAGATTTATATATCCCTCCACGCATTACTACCGAACCCGACTGAAAACCCGTAAAGCACGACTTACTCGATCCAGCAGGTAACTTACTCGATCCAGTGCCCCTACTCGATCGAGTAACCCACTTACTCGATCGAGTACCCATAAGCAGAACACTGTTTCGAAATCACAACACACTTACTCGACAGAGTAAGCCTCACTCGAAAGAGTACCCAGCAGCACATAAAACCGTAGTATTACAATGACGTTGGTGTAATGCAAATCATTGACTTTTGGTCTAATGTTTCTATGTAGAATACTATGATTGACATTAGGTCTAATGCAAATTTTTGGGGAACTGCGGTACTCAGTCAATATCATTAGACTACTACATCCGCCAAAGAGGTACTTGGTCGAGTACCTGAGGTACACGGTCGTGTTAGATTGTTCGTGAAATTAGGGTTTGATTCATTGATTAAATTTCTGGATTGATGAATTATGCTTTTGAATTTAGGGTTTCGTCAATTAAATTGGGGAAACTGAGAAATAAGGGTTAGGAATTTGAGAAATTACCTAAATTTGTTAAAATCATGAAATTAGGGTTTGATTCATCGATTAAATTTCTGGATTGATGAATTATGGTTCTCAATTTAGGGTTTCGTCAATTAAATCGGGAAACTAAAAAATTAGGGTTAGGGCTGAGATTCCCTAAATTTGTTAAAATCATGAAATTGGAGACTGTTTATGTGCATCTAAATTCATGTTCTGGTGCATCAAATTGGAGATTGTGTGAATGAGATTGGCTTAATTGAGAAATTAGGGTTGGAGAAATTGAGAAATCACCTAAATTTGTTGAAATCGGGACATTTGAGACTGTTTATGTGCATCAAATTCCTGTTTAGGCGCATCAAATTATGATTTTGTAAATCAGATTGGCTTAATTGAGAAATTAGGGTTGGAGAAATTGAAAAATCACCTACATTTGTTAAAATTAGGGACGCAATTTCGTGAATTATAGTGTTGTATTGTTGCTTATTTAATTTGTGACGTTTCTTGTTGCAGCAATAATGACAACTGCTCAATACTATCAAACACTTCTTCAAATGTAATTACAAATGAATGAGCCATTGTTGAACTAAATGCAGCTCATTCTGTACTTGTAGTTGAAGTTAATGAGGTTGATATTCCTGATGTTGTGACTTTTGAATTTATTCAAGGTATATTCAAGGTTCTCTTTTGTTTCATGACTGTATTTGTTGCAAAGGGAAAAATATGGGGACTGTATATTAACCTCACACAAACTGTTTATTAGGAAACAAGATTTTACCTAGTTCATGCATGTAGGAGGTTATTTAATGCACATACAAAGCTTTTATATGCACGTACAAGACACAGAATAAGAGGAGGTAGAGGAGACAGAAGCTTCTTCAAGCAACATAAATTGGATATTTGAGTGTCTTATTCATCTTAAGCCTAATATTTGTATGGTATTCCCTAATCTTCAGCTCGGTATTGAGTTTTATGAATCATATGCGAAAGAGTGTGGATTTGTGACTAGATTAGGATCACAAAAAGTTTATAAAGGCGTCATTACGCACAAAACATGTTTGTGTAATAAGGCTGGGGAATGTGAAGCAAAGGGGACACAACAGCAGAGGAAACGAACTAGGATAGGATGTCCTGCGTTGATTAAGTATAGGCGAATTGATAAGAGTCAATACGAAATTTATGATTTTGACGAAGGTCACAATCGTATGCCACAAACACCCTTAACAATGGCGCATTTGACGCAATCGAGAGAATTGAACATTATTCACAAAAAAAATGATAGTTGACAACTCGAAACTTAACCTAGTTCCAGTTAAGTCCTTTAGGATATTGAAAGAGTATGTCAGAGGGTATAAGAATGTGGGTGCATCCATGGAAGTCTTTAAATAATTTTCAAGAGACATAAAAAAGTACTTAAATGAAGGTGATGCTTAAATGCTTATTAAGCATTTTATGAAAGTAAAACACGTGTGTCCATCGTTATTTTTTTTACTTTGAGGTAGACTCCCAAGGCAGATTGTCACATATTTTTTGGGCTGACCCTATTAGTATAAAAAATTATAAGCTATTTGGGGACATAACATCTTTTGACACTACCTTTAGGAAAAATAAGTATAAAATGATATTTGGCCCTTTCACGGGGGTAGATCACCATAAGAGATGTGTGATCTTTGGTGCCGGGCTAATTATTAATGAAAGCAAAGAGTCATTTGCCTGGTTGTTTAATAAGTTCTTAGATTCCATGGGGGGTCGTCATCCAGTTTGTCTGATAACTGATGAAGATGCGGAGATAGAAGTAGGAATGAAATGAGCTTGGAAATATAAGGTCAAACATAGGTATTGTATGTGGCACATATTGAAGAAACTTCTTGAGAGAGTAGGGCCTTCAATATATAAAGAAACCGAGTTTCGGAAGGAGATAAACTCATGTGTTTAGGGTGAAGATGCGGAACCTTGTGAATTTGAGGAAAGTTGGGCAAGAATAGTTGAATCTCATGGGTTATCTGTGTTGGAAATTATATTTTAAATATCACATATTATAGTTTAAAGTTTTAGTCATAAAAACTTAAGGATCTTATGTATGCAAACTTAATAAAAAGAGATGGAAAAACGATTTCTCACCATCTTATTTTCGGCCATTTTGGGCACAAGTGAAGTCTCCTACCTCACTTGTTCTTGAGATTTCATATGTTAGGGTGATCCTCCAAAGTCTTCAAGTATAGAAGCCGCTCCTCTTGATTGCACCCAAGATTATCCCTTATCTCTACTAAATAATATGTGCTAGATATTTGTTTAGTAGTTTACCTTAAAATTGATTACTAATACTCATATATTACATTAATAATATTAGTAATGTGATTGAACAATTTAAATTGAATCTTCTTATATTTTTGATGAAGATTAAAGAGTAGAGAGAATAATGCATAACCTTTGCATGTATTTTGAATGGACAAGAATATAGAGAATGAATAGAGAACAAAAGTTCTCTAAAGTGGAGGAGGCCACACGGTTTTAGGAGTGGTAGAGGACCAATATATGGTCCTTCACTTTTTCTTTTGTTCTTATCAATACCTTAGGCTTGTAAGGCTAGGTGTAGATTAGGTATCATTAGCTTATTTTATCTCATAAAATAATTCACCCACTAACACCCATTGCTCTCATTATTTCGGTCCATTTATATAAAATGGACTACCATTTTATTTTGTCAATTTGTCAATTGTCACACAATATGTCACATGTAGTATGTTACATGTTATTAATTAATTTAATGCATATTTATCACATAAATATCATTTTACGAATTAATTAAATTTCATACAACAAATTGACTAGTGATACTTGATCATATAAATAAAATGGGTCATATAATTATAATTCACAACATCTTGTAATCATAATTAACCATTCATTCTTATCTCTATTGTTTCTCAAACAATAAGTAATTTTAGTAATAAAATATTTCAATTACTAAAATAAAACTTATTTAATCCCATTATAATAAGATATCAATATTCTCTCTCACAAATTGAATTGTTCAATTTTAAGGAATTGATTAACTTGTATCGTCATACAATTAATAAACTTTATAGATTAGGGCATCATCCTTTAGGTGTGACCTTAAGGGATCAACTGACCACCACCGTCCCACGACAGTAACGTCAAACTCTAGCAAGCCAATCGTTACCGATTAATGTTGATCAGTTGACTATAAAATGAATCATCCCTTACGTATTCTTAAAAATGAGATTTAAACATGTGATCATCATGATCGACAATTGTGATCGCATTATTGTCAGGGACACTCCAACAATCTCCCACTTGTCCTCGACAAGTGTGCGTCACCAATTCTCTTATCTTATTACTATCTCCCACTCAATGCAAGGTGTCTTTCAGGTCGTACTTGCAAGTGATCATATCGAGAGTGGTTTCCTCGATCTGAAGAATAACTGATTTGACCGGAATTATCTACGATAGATACCTTCCGAGCGTGGCCACGCATTTCCAGTTCATTACTCCTCGAGTGGCCCTGAGATATTGTTTTAACCGTGACAAGGGGGTGGACAATTCCTATCGCACTATTCCCTTCGACTAGCCATAGCCATGATAACCCAAAATATGCCCATTTGACCCCATTTACGAAGGTCGTAGTAACATAAATCAAAGTTAATCTGAAACTGTGCCACCTTAGGCGAGCAGTCTTTAGTCAAAAGAATCGACTCATTAGAATACTTTAGTAGCTCTCGCCACGACCAGGCTTTATAAATTTGCCAGAACTCTATAAGTGGTCACTGCCCAACAGAGTGTTCCTAACAGTCTTCCTATGTGATCGTCTAGTCATCTCACATGACTCTATAGCACTTAAACTTGCCATCAATCACATCACACTCTAGTCACTTCGAGATGTCACCTCATACAAGTGATTATGAGCGAATACTATGTTAAACCCGGTTCACTTTAACGGGGTTCAATATTGTCTCTACAACCCGTTTGGATGTAACAAAGTATAAAAGGAGTTTTTAGATTAAAAACTCGAACGACAAATGTGATTATCACATATGAATAGTCAATACCTGATTACTATTTCATATTCTTACAATCCAATTTGATCTTTGTATTTAGTTATTCATCTCAATCCAATTGAAATGACATGACTCATCACGTTAAGCCTATGAGAAGGCTTTGGTTAGTAGGTTTTATCAACTTCTTGTACCTTACTAAACCTTACTACATACTCGTTTTCCTTTGTAATGTATACATTTGCATTACAAAACTTTCTGAGTACGTGTCTAGATCCAATCTAGACATAAGCTCTCTAGCCTTAGAATAGCTCTCACTGTTTTCACAGTGTGCGGGATCAATCTCTTGCACATCTCATGATTGCAAGTGTACTTAATTTCCGTTGTAAGCATCTCTCATTGTTCTTTATTGCCTAGAACGATTCTAACAAATCCATTCTTAAATAACATAGTCACAATGGTTCCTTAACCATCTTTAGGTGTTCTGAATACGGTTTTTGTCCGAAACCTTATACAATCTCAACAGTCATTAGTGTAAGCCCTTACACAATTTTGTGAATTGCATCAAAAAACACTTAACTTTACATCCTTAATGCTTCCTCAAGCTCTTAAGGATAATCTATATGGCTACTAGGTAACTATTACTTTAATTCGATTTATAACAATTCATCATACTCAAAGTATATGAAGTGTTATACATCATTACTCATTTAATGATCCGGCAACGGAAGCAAATGGAATCAATCAAATATGTTCAACTTGATTGAACTAGTCATGAATCTTATCATCATAAGACTTCTTATTTGACCCTAATATCATGTGGATTTATCTCCATAAATCTGGATATTAAAGATGTATTAAATTTCTCCAAGTCTTAAATCATTCCCAATGATCAATATGTCATCCACATATTAGACTAATTAAAATTACCGTAACTCCCACTAAACTCCATGTATAAACACAACTTCTCGACTTATCGAGAAAAGTTATATAACATGATCAAAACATTGATTCCAACTCATTGATGTCCTACTTAAGACCCTCTCTTAAGTTTCACATTATCTTAGGATTGCAAGAATCTACAAAACTCAAGACATGTATTGAATACATTCCTTCTAATTGAAGAAGTGGGTTTTAGATTCACTCGCTATATGTATATCATCATAATGAAACACAATCCCTAAGAAGATCCAAATAGTGCAAAACACTTTGCAACTAATCAAGCTTTGATATCTCTCTTTGATATCCAACAATTCCACTTGGAATTTATTTCGGATTTTCATGGCTCTAAGCCTTGTATTGAGTTGTGACTTAAACACTCTCATTTAAGTCATATGTTCATTACTTTCCAGAAGTAACTTGAATCAAACAATTTCTTTGTAAGTTGCAAGCTCTTTACTTTCTAAAAGTAACATGAATTCATCATCTTCAACGAGTGATGAGTTCAACCTCCTAGGTTTTGAAGAAACAACGTCATGTAGCCAAGAAAAAACCAGTTTCTTGCGACATACAATTTTTGACACAATTCTTTTGTGGCTCTTTTGACACAATTCTTTTGTGGCTCTTGAATAATTTCTCCCACTCTGTCTTCTAGAAATAAACTTGTATTCTGGAAAGACAGCTTCACGAGCCACAAACCCGTTGTACTCGTGATTATTGTAAGGAAAAATGAGCATTTGTTTCTTGTGAAAAACTTACAAGCATGGTACCCTACCATTTCATATCTCATATGAATCGTTTTAGATTTAGTGGAAAAACAATTTAGACAATATGATAAAATCCTCAAAAGGATCAAGTAACTCAAAGTAACTTGATTAAAGTCCGAACCATATCGAATAGCGTTTGATTTCTTTATACAACCACACATTATCCCATAATGCATGCTAAGAGAGATTAATTTGTGATACTATATCACATTTCCTTTGGCTTATATCAAAGTCTTCACTTTGATAATCCCATCATGACTAAATCATGATTCCTGGAACTCTTTGAACTTCTTCAAAGATATCTCTATTTACCTTATTAAATGAACAAATTAGTGTCAACTTAAATCGTTGGTAAAAGAAAAATGATCAACCTATTTGGATCAATGATTTACAACCTCGATCTCCTTTTCAACCAAAAAGCACGAGACATCTTGCTTTGAATACAAGATACGCATATACAATAAGATTAACAATCTAATGGTTCCAAGAGTACTCGATAACTCTTTGCGTTCATCATTCCAGAATTTAAGGTTTAATCTTGGGTTACCAATTTGAGTCTTGCAACATCTACGTGATGTATCATTCTAGTTTGGTTTAGAATATATTCACCTTGATAATGGGCTAGCCATACATCAAATCATGGTGTATAGGGTCACAAAAGTGAAACCTCTTTTGTATCTTAACAAGATTATATTCTTATTCAGAGTTTATGCACTTAATAGTCATAACTAAAGTACAACTATAAACCCAAAACTAGATTGATTACACAATGAATCTATCTCTCGACATTATTTGATGCTAGTCGTCATATTATAATCATATTATGTATCGAAGACAATGATGAAAACCTCCATTGGTTTCTAATATTGACGAAGTAGTACTAGCAAGATTTATGTTATTCAAATAAACATTTAAAGAAGAAGGTCCCATTAGATGTCCCACAAATAACTTGCCGATTCTTCAATAATTTGGGGTAATTTCCTTTCTAGCGTCCAACAATTAAGACAATGGAAACTTTATCGGTCGGGATTGATAGGTTTAGTATCGTTATTCTCAATAACTTTACTTTTAACATTACCTTGTATCAATTCCATTCTAATTTTACTTCTTTGAACCTCGTCCTTTTCTTAACGGTTAAGGTAATGCTCCCACTCATTTCAATGAACCTTTGCTTAGAGAAGCAAAATTGAATTTCATGAAGACTACTCTTCAATTTATTCGTTTAGTCTTAAAACTTTCATTGAAGTGGTTGCGGTATTCTGGTCAATTTTGATTTCCTACAAATCTAGTTTACCAAAATGGTTTAACGTTTCAAAGTGCTTAACTCAATTAAGCATATGAGAAACAATTCATTGTAAGTAGATATGTTAGTCAAGAATCAAAAACCCTTTTGATCCCGAATAACTTTTATCTATACTCTTCACAAGAGATCCTTGTAATGGATATTATGAGGTTTTTAGAAGAAAATTCAAATTTGTCTTTAGTTACGATGTTTTAATGGAGATTTGAATCGAAATGATATCGTATATAAATTGTGGTGAAGAAATAGAACGATGCGACAACGGAATGATGAAAACTAACATTTATCGTTATAATGATACTTGTAAACAAGTAAAACATTTACATAGTGACCTCTACCCAACTATGATAAATGATTCCAAGATCCAAATTCATATTAACTTGGGCACGGTTTGGCGATACAACCCTTATCAATATAACTCGGTGGATTAACTCTTTAATCGATTCTACTTTTAGAACTCTTGGTCGATAAAATTACATTAATATTTATCTTTAGCCCAAAACACATCCGGCTATGGTCGAGAATACTTTTGTTGAGTTCAACCCAAATTTCGAATAAATATGTCCATGATCCAAATTCACATTAACTTGGGCACGCTTTGGCGATACAATCCTCATCAACATGAATTCGGTGGATAGACATTTATCACCCACTTCCCCTACGTAACAAGGTCTGTACCCCGGTTTGGCCGAGCGCACTCCCTCACGAAATAGGTTTTCATGGTTTCTACTTTTTGGTAAGGCTAAGTCTCAATTGTTTATTTTAGCGAGAGGTCATGTCAATTTATTATCTATCACGTTTTAAGTAAACTACGATAATTGTAATTGACACGATCTATAAACTCGATTTAAAATGCATGTTTAGTTATGGCGATTTAGCGATGCATGCAACATATAAATAAAATGCAAATCATAAAAATAAAATCCTAGTATGGCCTTCCTAAAAATACTAAATCTAATAAACTATTACAAATGCGGAAACCAACTCCTTTGGTCTCTTGAACTTCGGTCTTGGCACGCATCTCGAGGTCTAACCCTAGTAATGTTTTTAGGAGGTTTGATGATAACTACATCAAGGTCTAACCCTAGTAAAGTTTTGGGTGCGACTTGAGAGTGCAATGGATGCCAACAATGGACCCAATCTAAACTCATTGCACAATAAAAAACTCTCCTCCCTCGTTATCAACTCCTCTTGCTCTCGAAAAACACGCAGCAAATACTTACATGCCCTAAATCTTTTATGAGTTTCAAGATGAATTAAAAGCTGCATGCTTTTCATGTGGGGTTAGGGATAAACAAAAAGATGATAACCATGCAATTGACTACACATACATCATAGATCAAGAAGGAAACAATACATATGTGGTTGGTTTCAAGATGGATGAAGTGAAACAGGTATGCACTTGCAAGAAGTTTGAAAGACATGGAATACTCTGTCGACATATTCTGTATGTCCTTAAAGATCGGGTATTTAAGAAAGCTCCAAGTGAATATCTACTTAGTAGGTGAAGCAAACTAGCAACCTGCCAGCCAATCTTCAGTTCTGATGGGCAGTTGCTTGCTGATTGCACGACAGTGGATGTACATAAAAAAAAATCAGTGAATTGTGGTCGGAATTGTTCACTTGTGTGTCACTCCTATTTATTGTGATGAGTTGCTTGGGATTTTACTTGAGTTCAAGGAAAGGGTAACAAATGTCCCTGATGAAAGTGACAATAATGGTATTGCAAAGGAAAAGGACAAGAATGCTGAAATTGGGATGTTTTTAGAAGCAGGCATCCCTAGTGAGATTAAGGTTTTGCCTCCAAGGCAGTGCAAAAACAAAGGCTCGGGAAAAAGGCTAATCTCACAAAGAGAACAAGCTTCGGAAGTGAACAAGAAACCGCTAAGAAAACGCAGGGCTTGTGGGAGATGGTGAACCATGATAGTAGAAATTGTGACCGAAGGACAACCGACATTGAGTAGAGTAACTTTTTTTTGTAAAGAATATTTAAAGCATTATCGAATAATTCGGGACTTTTTATTTTATTTGATAGATGTTGGACTTGTTTTCTAGATTAAGAGTAGGGATGTCATTGGGGCGGGGCAGTGGTGGATATAGGCTCCCCCGTACCCATACCCACTAATAAAAACTCGTCCCCGTCCCCGCCCCACCACCCATGGCGGGTACAAGTTTCCAAAACCATCCCCGCCCCAACGGGTGGAAATATAAAACCGTATCTGCCCCGCTTATCCATTAACCCGCTACACCGTAATTTTATTCGATAATTTTTTTTGCAAACGTTGATTTAATCATTATTAATTTCTTTTTTTTTCGAATTTATCTTTATTATAAGTTTAGTTTTTCACCAAAAAAGTTAGTAAAAAATTTATAAAATAGCTATTATTTACATTATATCTTCGTTATAACTAAATAAGATTTAAAAAATTGTCATAATCGCACTAATTTTTTTAGCAATTGGCGGGTAGGCGGGTATGCGGCGGGTAAGATGCAAAACCCATCCCCGCCCCATTACCCATGGCGGGTAGAATTTTTATACCCGCACTCGCCCCACCACCCACCAAAGCTCTACCCATCCCCACCCCAACTGGGGCGGGTGCGGGGCGGTATCCACTTGTACCCGCCCCACTGACATTCCTAATTAAGAGGAATGTAACACTTGTTTAAAGTGATTTTTCTGGATTTTTTGACTAGTATCGTCTAGTTTTTGAATTGTTGAGCTAAGCAGGGGAAGACAAATTTGTTATTCTAATTTAGAGGATATAAAACAAGAGTTTTCCTGGTACCATTATGTGGACATGGGCCACCCGCGGCACGCGCGGAAGCGTTTGAACAAGCATGCATTTGTGGAGTCGCCGCAAATTTTTAAGGGAAATTGGAACCGTTCGAAGACCTCGTGTCATACCAAGACACAAAATAGTGACATGAACACTAAGAGCTCGTTACCCATAGCATTCTATGTCTAGAATGACTCTCGTGGATGCCAATGAACACGGATGTTCACAGAGATCTGGAGTAAGGGGTGAGGGTACGTATTAGGAAGCTCTTTAATCGAAAACCTAATCCCGTCCGCCTCGATAGCGGCCTATACTAATGATTAGGGAAATCGTTTGTATTTGATATGTTGTCGATTGTATGTATGCGATGCAACATCCAACGTTTTAAACCTAACATGTGAATTAAACTATGTCGGTGAACAAATAGTTTAGTAAACAGTTATGTCGAATTGGGATTCAGGATTGATTACATGTGAAGAACAAGTAAATAAATCATACAGAAATAAATACGATAAATATATAACGATAATTGAACTTACAATGAATTACAATAATTCGCTTGATTTACGTCAAAAATACACTCGAAACGGAAATTTGAAGATGAAAAGAAAGGAAAATAAAAGGTTAGAAATTAAAGTAACAATATAGGATAGATTAAGGGTGATATTACGATTAATAGTTAATTAAACACGTAATTAAAGGCTACATCAAAGCGAGAACGGATGTTCAGGGAAACTTTAATCTGTGAATGTAACTTTAATTATTTACATATGTAACTTTGGTTTTTTAAAATTATTTTATAGATAAAAATTTAAATTTTTGTATTTTTGAATATAACTTTAGTGTTCAATGACTGAAACTTTAATGCAAAAAAATATAACTTTAGTATTTTTAGCCATTTTTTAATATAAAAATTTGATTTAATGAAATAATTTAATTGGGACTTGTATTT